>NC_060168.1:35327390-35367233 GCF_021292245.1 Micropterus dolomieu | reverse complement strand
GTACTTTGCCGCTTCTGGAGGATACATATAAAGCTAGACTTTTGAATCGAGCTTTAAAACTTGCTAATGATGCATTAGGCCATCCTGCAGGGGCCTTCTTTGAGATGCTTCCCTCAGGGAGAAGGTATCGCTCTGTCAAATGTTCTACCGATCGCCATTTCAACAGTTTTTTCCCCCAAGCTGTGATCACTTTAAACAAAGCACCTTAAATTAAGCATTTTATATCTTATGGATGGATTTTATTGAATAGTGTTTTATTACTGAGTTTTTGTGGCAATTGCTTGTCTGTTTTATGTTATGTTTTCTTATGTTTTTTATGTGGTGACATTGCACTTTGAGCTTCTTGCATATTCTATTCCAATGTGGTTTTATACTGCAAATGGCTAATAAAGTGAATCTGAATCTGAAGATTTTCATATGAGATGAATCTGATTCAATTAAAACAACATTTTTATTGTCTATCATACAAGAGCGGTGTGGAGGACCCTCCGCATGAACGCACAAACGGAGTGGAAGTAGGCAGGGAGAGGGAGGAGCAAGCAGTTTCGGAAAGGCCCTCTGTCTCAGATCACATGAAGAACGACTTCCTGCTTTCTGCTGCAGCCGGAAGGTAAACAAACGAGTTTAGTGTCTCTGTTCTCGGCCTGACCCGATTTGGTGGTGTTCTGTCTGCAACCCTTTTAATGCTCCACATCTCCTCTGCACAGCTGCATCAGGACTCTCACGCTGAAATAAACATTCCATAAAAAGAATAAAAATCTCGTGTAAAATGAGCAGCACATACAGAGCAACCGTAGATCTTTCTGTACTTCCTCCTGTAAAGATGCTTGCAGTAAGATCTGCTGTAGTAATAGTAGTAGTAGTAGTAGTTGTGTCTCCCAGCAGGTGGGTGAGAGCAGCGACTGAAGAAACACACACACATAAAAAAAGTGTCAAAACTAACAGCTACAATCACCTACAGCACCTGAACGCCCCCCTGAAAACCACAAACCAGACTTCACACCTTTGAGTGTGTGTGTGTGTGTGTGTCCTGTTCCCACACTCTGTCTCCTGCCGTGACCTCCTGCAGAGCCCTGACCTCCTCCTCCCATCATCATCAGCCTTCCTCCTCCTCCTCCACACACACTTTCCCTTCGCGTATTCTGCTAATTCAGCATCACTATCAGTGTGCGTGTTGGGAGCTTGTTGTTGTATCTGATGTCGGTAACGAGGACAAACAGTTTGGGGGTTAATGAGGCGCGACACCGTCCTCCTGGTCCAGTGTGATAACGCTGAGCTCGTCGGGCGCTGCAGACTCGGCCTGTCCTTCCTTTCTTCAGATGTGAGCTGTTGTTGTTCTGCCTTTAGTTTTGTTGGCGCTGTTCCTCCATCTTCCTGCTGCAGGTCCCGTCTCAGACTGCGTTCAGACTGCAGGCCAAAGTGACCCAGATCAGATTTCTTTCTGTGAACAGAACAGAAATTTTATTGTCATTGTCCACGTACAATAAAATTGGATGCATTTCGTTTAGTGCAAACAGGTATATAAATATAAAAGATATTTTATAAAAGAGAAAAAAAGGAAGAAAGAGTCTAAAAGAAAAGTAAAAACAAATCAAACATACACAATCTTTCCATTCGATCCATTCGTAACTAATTCTTATTCAAGAAGTGTTTAGTGCTGTTGTGGCTTTTGGAGAAAAACAGTTTTTCAGTCTATTTGTTCTTGTTTTATTTGTCCTGAATCGTCCGCGGTCACACAGAGAGTGTCCAGTGTGAGGTGGAACCTTTAGTGTGTTGTAGTAAAAGGTCTTCCAGGGAGGGCGGAGGGCAGCCAACGATCTGGAGCGCTTTCTTCTCCTCTGCTGTGCAGCTGGCAAACCACACACTCTCTATGGAACAGCCCAGGTCACAGTGACTCTGATCTTTGGGCCACTTTCAAATGTGGTCCAAATCTGATCCAGGTCTGATTCTTTGACATTAATCTCAGTCCGGACATCAGATCTCGAGCGACCGTCGTCATAATTCTGCTCTAGACGGAACTTCAGTGAACGAAAAAGCTCCACAAAAGCCAGAATTAAACATGTGACTGTCTTTCTGCTCGTCCATCTGCTCACAGATTTCCTTTCTTCCACCTTAAAATCCAGCGGGTCTCCAGCTCTCTGCTGAAGCACCGGCATGCTGCCTGTCCGAGCAGACAGAGAGACAGCGCTGTGGGGCAGATGTGTTGGTCAGAAACAGGAATGAAAAGGACAGAAAGTTGTGAACATTTGCCATAAATCAGGAGAAATGTGACCCCAGGAGGAAACCAGGAGATGAGACAGGGTTAGCATGTCTGAGCGAACCGACAGGGCGCTGCGTGTGACGTCGTTTTATTGTTCTGTCACTTTCAGGCCGCGGACAGTTCACACTTCAGTCTGAGATGAGCCACATTTAAACTATAATCTGTGCAATAAATCAGAATGGAGCATTAAGGCCTGCAGAGTGAAAGCAGCTGCACAACTTCCAACCGTCGGTCTTTGAACGGTCTGGCTCACGATACTTGACGTTGACTTTAAAATGCACGTATTTGTGTGTTTAAACTCTGCAGCCGGTTAATAATTAAACCATCGAGCAGGAGGCAGAGAGAAAAGTCAGGACGTCTCAACCTGCAGCGGGTCCGTGAAACACTCGGGACGGATTAGCTTTTCTCCTTCTCTTCTTTCCTCTCCGATGATGAACTCCTCCTCCTGAAGCAGGATTCAAGCTGAGGGGGAACACTTCCTGCCCAGAAAGCGGGAATCAAACAAGCGCCCGGGAGGAGACAAGAGGGAAGGAAGGAGGGAGGAAGGAGTGTTTGTGTTGAGGATGAAGGGAGGGAGGCGCCCGGAGAGCTTTCTGACGGTTGGGAAATGATTTCAGCCAGCAGACGTTTGAGGGGAATTTCATTTTCCAGACGAGAGTTTTTCCTCCGAAATTCATCGGAAAAAAATCAACATCTCTCTCCCTCCCTCTCTCCCTCCCTCCCTGTCAGTGTTTGGATCGTTCCTCTGACAGCCAGTTAGTCCTGGCTCCTAGACTTCAGTTCTGGACTTTCTGGATCCAGATGGACTAAAGCCAGAGTGAAAATGAGGGTCAGAGTCTGAAAACCTGGTTTCAGGTGGACTCAGCTGGTCTTCAGCTGACCTCTGGCCTCCTCACCTGGATTCTGACTTTGTGTGGATTCAACTCAGGTATCTGAGTACTTCCTCCACCTCTGCTGAGAGGACAGGAAGGACCCGCCCACAAAGACCAGTTTAGTACAACTGAACTGAACTGAAGCAACTGAAAAGCACTCCTGCCACACTGTCCCAGATACTCTCTCTCTCTCTCTCTCTCTCTCTCTCTCTCTCTCTCTCTCTCTCCCCCCACGGTTTACCTGACTTCCTCACCTGTCTCCAGAGCATCCTGCAGCTCAGGTTTCTCTTCACTCTGACAGGAAACTGGGAACTTTAACTTCAACAAATTCTAAAAAGTTTAACGGTATCCAGTAACTGACTCCTCCCACTCGGTCAGGTGTTCACACACCTGACTCCTCTCTACTCATTGTCCATTTCCCAGAACCTCTCTGGTGAGGTGTAATTTTAACTTTGCACCGTGTTCATCGCTTGACCGCTGGCCTACTCACACGGGTGTTCACACACACGAATAAACACATCCCACCATTACTACGGCTGTATGAACCCAAAATAAACATTTTGCTGTGATTTAGTTTCAATAAACGGATCAAACTGATGCTGAAATAACGACAACTTGATGCTGATTTGTTTAAAATATGAATTCATGCTTTGTCAGGTCCGACAGCAAGATGAGAAGCGCACAACTTTTAAAATGCTTCTTTTCTGAATGGAGTTTGGTTTGATCAGGACTGTGCTAACTGCTTTCATAGCTGGAATCCAGTAACAGACACATATTATCTTGATTATTGTGCAGTGGGTGCTGTGCCTGCCTTCTCTCGCCTTTTTCTGCAGAGAGGAGAAGTGCCGCTTTGGAACACACGGTCTTTATCGCGGCCTGGCAGCCGATGTAGCCAGTAGCTACATCCGTTCTCAAGTTACGGGCCTGTAAAGCACGGGAGCGCTTTTGGTCACAGGAATATTGTTCAATATTCACTATTTTTATCAATATTTCAATGCTTTGGAAGCTTGATGTTATTTGGAACGTGGTTGCATGAGCATGAATAGTGTTTTAAAGAAAACTCCCAATAAAAGTCAACATTTAAACAGTAAATTTGGCCAAAACATGGACATTCTCCTGGTCAATTTATTTAAAAATTGCATGACAACTGTTGTATATTATTGTATATTATCTTGATGCAATAAAGAAATGGTAAAATAAATATGTTTATTTGGATTGATATTCCTTAGCTTCTGACCTTTCAAAGGAGACCAGAATTATAGGCCAAATGGTTGAGGAGTTATTCCTCTTTAATTTTAGTTAATTAGTAGTAATTGTAGTTTTTCCTGGAAATAGGTGGCAGCACCTCCAGCTGGAGGGGCCTTTGCAGTGATGGGGCACAGCATGAGCAAGCAGTCTTTCCCAACATCGAACTCACCCTGGGAACTTTTAAAAGACAGATGACTGCTGACCGCAAAGCTAAGGAGGCTACTGATGTAACGTGGTAGTTTGCATATGTGAGTGCAGTACGTTTAAGGTACAGGAACATTTACTGACTGCATGAAAGTAGGTTACAGGTCACACAGCTGTCCGTCCTCCACAGCCAAACAGTCCACGTCATACATGAAATGTATGCAGATCTACTGTCAAATCACAGGCGACCTACCCTCAGTGCTGTGCCTGAACGCACCCTGCTACAGTGCAGACGATGTGTTCTGTGTCAGTTCAGGATTTAGTTTATTGAAACAGCATGAATGAGTTGCTGCTCAAGCTGAATTCACATCCACTTGTGTCTTTGCAGCGACTTTATGTGAAATCAAGTTTTTATTTTGCATCCTTTCTGTCAGGTTTGCATGAACTTCCTGTGACTGTCTACATGTCCAGATCTTCAGTCTGAACTTTAACTGCGTCCCCTCCCAGCAGCGAAACTTTTCTATTGACAGACTCACTTTAACAGGATTTCACAGTCAAACTACTTCCTGTTTGTCAACTTTCACTGTTTCAGTTCTGCTTTCCCTGAAACTGAAGATTTACATAAATTGACCCTGAAGAAGCAACTCCTGCTCAGAGTCTCCTGGTCTGCGTCCCTGCACTGAGTCTTTCTCAGAGAGTTTCTGTCGGTGTGACTCTCTGTCTGAGCAGCTCAGAACCATCAAACCGCCCGTCTGTCCAGACATCATGTCATCAGGTCAGACAGAGCCGAAGTGTCTCTGCCGTCAGCCGGCGGCGCTGGCTGCCTCCTGGGATGATAAACACCTCGGCCCTCGTTCTCCGCCCCCCTCCCTCCCTTTGTGTGTCTGCAGCCCGGATGTTTTCCTCCCACCTCAGAATTCAGACAATGCCGAGCATGTCCTTTAGCAGACGGAGAACAATTCCAGCGATGTGAGCAGCAGCAGCAGCTCTCTGTCCTTACATGGAGACGCTGCAGACAGACGACACCACATCTGCATCCACATCTGCAACACTTTAAAACTCATTATTCAGCACTACTGAACATCATCAGCTCCTTATTTGTAAAGCAGCATTTAGAAGCTGCGTCTTTGGAACCTGTTTAAATTTCACCGGCCCAGCAGGCGGCTGCAGCTCTCACAGTTTTCCTGCAGATCTGAGGTCTGTTTTTAGCACCGGCTGTTCCATCAGAAATGAGTGGAATTTCCTGCAGCTGCTCGGCAGCACCAACAGAATACCTCGCTGTGACATCTGTATCATCACCAAATCATGATTAATAATAAACTTTATTTTTAGAGCACAAAGTACAAAGTGCTGCACAGAGAGAAAGATGAATCATAAAACACATGAAGAGCAATAAAATCTATAGATAAAATCAGGATATTCTCTCTGATGAAAGTACAATTTTAATTTAATTCCATGTCTGCGTCGAGTCTACGCCATGGCGTACGGTGTAAGCTACACACGTAGCCACGCATTTATCCCTGTGCGTTGGTGTCTGCACAAAACGTTAGTTGGCGGTTGCGTTACAGCGTCCACTGTGTTGGCGGCTAGCTTCCTGTTCAGCCCTCTGCTAACTTGAATGGGGGTAAAATCATAATCTTGCTGCTCTTCGAGATTTTTATTATCGTTATCGACCGAATGGATCAAACTCTGATAGTGAAACGAGTCACGGTGCAGGGGTTGTGATGCTCAAAATAATGTATCTATTGTTTTACAGCCGCTGGATTGGCCGCTAGTAAAACTGGCTTCAGAGCACGAAGCACTTCCTGTGGGCTTGGAGAAGATACGATCTGACGTGTAGTTGTGTTTTCGAGGAGGTGCGTGTCAGGCTACGGCGTAGACTCGACGCAGACGTATATACGGACTGACCTGATACAGGGGGCGTAATCGATTTTCACTGTTCTAGCTGTTTTCCATCTAAAAACAGCAGTCGTTTGTGTCCACAGAGACCGCTTGGTGAGGTCGCCTTAGCTCTAAGTTTCCTTTCTGTCGTCAGATTGAAGTAGAAAAGAAAAATTTGCTTTGGCGACCTGTAGGAGCTACACAGACATGCAGGAAATCAATCGATTCGTCTCTTCAGCCCTGAAGGATGTTCTGTTCTCAAGCTGCGGCCTGTAAAGCGTGGGAGTGCTTTACAGGCCAGTTTCTTCTCATCAGATTTACAGTTACAGTTGTTTTCCAGGTGGATTAGAAGATATTCAGGTGCATTATAATCTACCTTAGGATGGTTTTGATGGTTTATTGCATTAAAATAGAGCTTTTTTAAACAGGTGAGGATGGAAATCTCATATTTTTTCTGTATTGCATCTCCCTGTAGTCTGTAATGGTAAAATAAATGTTAATGTACAATGGATTTATATTCCTCAGCTTCTGACCTTTCAAAGGAGACCAGAATTATGCATCTAGGCCTGATGGTTGAGGAGATATTACTGATTTATTTAGGGTTTGTTATTTTAGGCTTTTTTCCTGGAAGTAGGTGGCAGGTACTAGTGTTGCAGTCAAGACCAAGACTTTTAGGGGCTCAGACCAAGTCGAGACCAAGACCAGTTCCCCACATTACATGACACACTATAAAATGTGTAACCAGATCAGAGGTGCTTCTCAAATAGATCTGAAAGATCCACATTCCCATTAAAACACCCACATACAAACACTAAGAGCTGAAATCAACGTAAGCATCTTTATCCAACACTACTTTTCCATGCTGACCATCATAGAGAAGGGGGGACAGTCGTTAACGGGAACAACACATTTTTAATTAGGATTATTGGTTGCATTTTAAGAAATACGTTTTACATCCAATCATAGTTTGGATGTTAACAAATAAATCAGACGATGCAAAAGCAATTTATTGATATTCCCAAAGTTACAGTCTTGACTGGTCTTGAAATAAAATCCAGAGTCTTCAATGTCCGAGACCGAGACAAGACCGAGTACAAATGCGGTCGAGTCCGAGACGAGACCAAGACCTTAAAAAAGTGGTCTTAAGACCGGTCTCAACACTTCCAGGTACCATGTGGTTAACTCTGCTGCTACAGAGACTCTCTCTCTACCTGCAGTCCTGCTCACATTTAAAACCTGACTGGAAACCTGTTTACACGCATAAACACAAAGCTGTGAAACCAGATTTCTACAGGAACCAGATGGTTTACAGTAAAGGCTTGAAGGACTGAACCCAAAGTAAACACTTATTGGACCCTGGGTTCACGTCAGGATGTCTGGATATAAATTAAATCAGTCTTCACATCTTTTTTTTTGCATAGTAGTAAGATCTGACCTTCCTGACCTTTTCCTAATTTCAGTTTTTATTCTGCACATGTCAGTCGGCTCGTTATTCCAGGTAGCTGTCGGTATGCACGGCGTTTCCTCATGATGATAACTGAACTGGAAACGATGCTTCCAAGCAGGTCAGTCAAGTTCACATAACTCCGCAGACTGGAAGTCACACAGAAGGTTCCTCTGATCAGTTTGTTCTGTCGTTGATTTTCACGCCTTTAAACGGCCCATACCTTTCATTCCTCTCATTCCTCTGGCTTCGTGTTGAAGCAGCAGTTGTTTGAACATGTTTATGGAATCTGCAGGACAAAGCTGATGATTTATCATCAACAGAAGCTGCATTGGGAGGATTGTCCTCAGGGTGGCGCTAGAGGAAACATAAGGTCATTAACATCTCAGGTGTCTCTGAGGTTGAGCTGGTTGAGCTGATTTAAGCATTTTAATACTTTTAAGCCAAAAATAAATAAATAAAGGACTCTGTGTTTCTCAACAGTATTTTTCATTTTTATTTGTTTTAAAGAAAGGTTTGGATACAACATATTATCATATTATCTTAGCAGATAATGTAGAATTCCAGCCTTCGGGGGATCAGCAGCAAAACACATTTATACCTTGACTTTGGCAAAAGAATTCACAGATAATTTAACAGTTAAATCAGAAGACAAAATATGTATATATATATAGCCGGGTGCTCCGGCTTCCTCCCACCGTCCAAAAACATGCAGGCTAGGTTGATTGGTTACCCTAAATTGTCCTTAGGTGTGAGTGCGTGCGTGAGCGGTTGTTCGTCTATGTGCCCTGCAATGGACTGGCGACCTTTTCCAGGGTGGAACCCGCCTTGCGCCCGATGTAAGCTGGGATTGGCTCCAGCCCCCCCGCGACCCTGTACGCAGGATAAGCGGTTGACGATGGATGGATGGATGGATAATGAAAACATCTTTAGAGGCTTTCTTCTCAGTGTGTGGTTCTTGCAGACTTGGACTCAAGACCTTGGTATTTTTTTAAATCCTGGCTGCAGTCCTGCGGTTCAACCTCCGCTGAGCAGGTAGGAGCTCTGCTGCTGCTTTATGAGATGTCTCCTGTAAAGTGGAGATTTTGTTCCCGCGTGTGGCGTTTGAGGAACAGTCAGGAGTTTGCAAACATTATTAGGAATAAAAGTCTGTTTTTTAAAAGGCCACGTTCTGTCACAGTTTTGGGTTCTTGGTGTTTTAGATTTTGCTGCTGCTGTTTTTTGGTAAACCTTTCCTCTGGTGTTTCACTTCCTGTCTCTGTATTCACCGATTGTCTGATGTTTATTGCCTGTGCTTTGTTATCCTCACCCCTCCTGTGTATGGAAGTGTTTGTCTGTCTCTTGTTAGTTGCATACTCATTGTTTCAGTGGCTCTAGCTGTGTTTCTCTGAGTGATTCTCCACATGTCTCACTTCTCAGGATTGTTCACCGTGTTTCCCTCGTGTCATTTGGACTCACTTTGCTTTCACCTCCTTTTTTTCTCTGGATTTAGACTGTTTCTGGATTTATGTTGCTGCCACTTGGACTAACTTCCTAACCGTCACTGTAAGTCTCACCATGTGTAAACATCACTGACTTTACCTGTCCCATGTCTGCATTTGGGCCCAAAAACTCTTATTTCTCGTGTCAGCATTATGGCTGTCTCTGACATGTTCTCTGGACTTTAAGATGCATTAATGATTTTTTTGGGTGTCTGCTTCCACATCCAGCAGACACAAAGCAACATGATCATCAGAGTCTGGAACCTGAACCAAAATGTTTCATGTGAATTTAACAGTTTTACCCACCAAAATGAACATTAAGCACGTCTGAACTGTTTAAAATAATGAAATAATCTGTTAGCTAACGCAAACCAAACTCTGTTAGCTGCTAACCTCAACCAAACTGTTTACAATCCACAAAATTGATTGTCATTGAACATGAAGAGGCGCAGGAAAGACGCTGAAGTTGGAGTCTGTTGGCTGATCAGCAGCTTCATCAGAAACACTGAGACCGAACCAGACAGGAAATGTGCTGCAAAACCAAAAGCAGGAGCTGAAAGAGGCTAAAAGGCTCCGTAGAGCTGCAGAGATGGAGCTAATGTTACTGAAGATCGAACCTCCTCTCCATGTTGATGTTAGTCCATAAAGGCTTTTACTGGCAGAAAGGCGAGACACTCAGCAACACGACTCCACCTCACAAATTGTTGAAGGAGGTCGTTACTCTTGAATCCAAAAGTAAACGAGTTTTCAGTCTGTTAGAACACAGTGATCTGGGTCCCGGGCTCACTCCCCGACTTCCTCACACACACACCTGAGCTCAGGTCAGCTGGTGCACAGACGGTTTGATGCCTCTGCACAGGTTTTATCGGTGTGTGACGGGCTGATGAGCAGCTCTCTGCCTCTCTGAGCTCAGCCCACACAAACATCCACATGCTGACTGAACGCTGCAGTAACCGGAGCCGTTAAGTGCTGCGAATCAAATTCTCAATAAGACAAACTCGACTCCATCAGGCCCTTTCGCAGGCAGCTGCACTGAGCTGCTTCCAGGAGGTTTAACAGGAAGCTTCCAGAGAAACACTCAAGTATTAACATTATAATATACTTAAAATACCAAAAGTAAAGTACTCATTATGCAGAATAATGTATATGATAATACTGGATTGTATTTGCAGATGCATTCATGTGTTCATCACTTTAATGTTGCAGCTGATGAAGGTGGAGATACTTTTAATGGCTTCATATTCTGCTGGGAGGCTTCTTCATTTCACTAAATATATCATCATTTATTTGTTTATGGATTTTTTTGTGTTAATAATCTGAATCTGCAAAGTACGACTACAGTTGTCAAATAAAAGTAGTGCAGTAAAAAAGTTCCCTCTGAATTGTACATACGTATGTATTTTTTCTTTTTTTCCCCATTTGTTATATTTTAATTTTAGTTTTTGTAGGATGTTTTGGTCACGTTGTGTTATTTACCACAAACTAAGTGAGACGCAGGAGAGAACGAAGCCATCCTCACAAGAACCAGAGGATCCTGTAAATACTCAGACGGCCTTCACATAGCTCTGTTCTGTTCGACTAAAACGGTCCTGAGCGTAAAACAGATTGTTTCTCCCAGGATGCATCAGCATCATTATCGTCAGCCCCTCCTCCTCAGGCCGATGTGTTATCTAATGCTGATGACTCACTCTGCTGTCACCCTGTGAAGGTGTGTGTGTGGTATAGGTTTCATACAGTATGTACACTCTAGAGAAGGAGGAGGAAGAGGAGTGTGTGGGAGTCACATTAATGCAGCAGCGAGGAGGAGGATGAAGATGTGTTTAGAGCATGAGAATCATGTTGTTTTGTCCCTCCTCCTCCTCCTCCTCCTGCTGCTAAATATTTACCGACTGAACGATCTGAAGCTTCAGCCTGCTCACTGATGATCAGGATTTGATTATTTTCTGCATGCATCTACAAACAAGTGCTGTGTGCGCATTAAACTCTGGTATATCTGCTTCCTCTGTGCACAGACCAGCGGTTTTGACCTTGTATAGTCAAACAAAGCCTGCTCCCCTCCGCCTAATACGTACATTATGCTAATGTAATAATACTACAAAGATGGTGACAAATCCTCCAGAACAACTTCAGGGCTCTGTCTGTGGACTTCTGCTGGAAGGATGAACACTTCCTCCACCAAATATTCCCTCATGTATACATTTATCTTTATTTATTTATTCAGGTCGTTTTCACTGAGATGCAGAGAGAGCTGAGGACAGCTTCTGGTTGTATTTTCCTTACTGCACACTCATGGTCTATGATTTTCATTCCCTGTCTCTGTATTCTTGTCATTTTGTCTCTAATTACACTGAACAAAATTACAAAGGTAACACTTTTGTTTTTGCCCCCATTCATCATGAGCTGAACTCAAAGATCTAAAACTTTCTCTATGTACACAAAAGGCCTATTTCTCTCAAATAGTGTTCACAAAACTTTCAAAATCTGTGTTAGTGAGCACTTCTCCTTTGCTGAGATAATCCATCCACCTCACAGGTGTAGCATATCAAGATGCTGATCAGACAGCATGGGGATTGCACAGGTGTGCCTTAGGCTGGCCACAATAAAAGGCCTTAGGCTGGCCACAATAAAAGGCCACTCCGCGGTGGAACGGTGGTAGAGAGACTCAGACCTCAACATCCTGAGTTTACTTGACTCATCCATCCACCCCACCACCTCCTTACCTGGACTGTCGCTCTTTATACTACGTCACCTGGCTTCTTCTGCCACTAGAGGTCGCGGCCTAACAAAAAAAACAAATATGGGTCGTAATAAGCTGCTACATCGTCGACCTGTACGGCCTTTTCTCTGCTGAGGACAGGCTGCATCAGAGACAATCACAGAGATCACTACAGAGATCTGAAGAGGAGAGTCTCGATCATCTGGTCTCATGGAGGTGCATCTGGAGACGACAGACAAAGGAGGATTTAGCTAAACATCCGAGCACATGCTTGTTTTATTTCTTTGTGTGATAATATCAGTAAAAGCTCTTCAGTTTTTCCACTGGCATGCATCAGTGTTTGCTTTTAACCCCTAATTCTGGTTTAACCATTTAGACACTACAGCATGACTAACATCAGCACACGTCGCTTCCATCATGGCAGGACGTCACGGAGCTGAAAGCCTCTCTGATAGAGTCACATGACCTTCATCTTCCTACGGAGAGACAGAAACGCCGGGCGGGGTTTCCCCCCTGATGGTTCTCTTCGCCCTGAGCCGAGATCCTGCTGCTGATGAGGGTTTTTTGGTTTCTGGTTTTAACCACAGCTCACAGACTGAAGCCTTTAGTTTCACTGTTCACACTACTGTCTTTATGTGAAAGCTTTTCTTCCCCAGGGTTATTTAGGGTTATGAATTGTAAGTATTTTTTGTGCAGATGAATCAGCAGCTTGTTAACAGGGATGTCTGACAGCAGCAGGTGAAACCCTGAAGATGAGAAATTCATTTTAAACTGATATACTACACATACTGAAACAAACTGGTCTGCCAATGAAATCTCTGTTTGATAAACTGAAAATCCTGAAGGTCAAACTGAAGCCACTTTGAGACATACTTCGAAAAGCTTTGAGAGAAATAAGTAACTTTCTCACAGATCATCTGACACGTCTGAAACAGCTGCCCACGCCACACTGCTCTCAGAGTAGATAAATCCTTCAGACTCACAGTTTGACAGCTTGGTGATCTTTCACAAACTGAGCTGTTTAGTTCTGTCTCTTGGGATGAATAAGGGTCTGTGGTGGGTCCAATTCAAACTCTAACATAACATAAGCAATATTACCACTCCATCACATACTTACAATATTCACTTTTATGCAGATGACAGGGTCTTATGTGCATTTGTCATCTCTGCAACTCAAACTACATCAGAACACTATGACCACCTGCTGGTCCAAAACAGCCCCTACCCGCCAAGGCATCAACGTGCCACGTGCATCAACAGCCGCTTTCACACTGCCTTTTTTTCCCAGGAGTATTACGCCAATATGCTAGGTCGCTGCACTGTATGGAAGGTACAGATCCGGAAAGGGGGGTCCTATTTGATCCGCCTTTGAGCTGTTGGTAGTAACAGAGAGTGAAAAACCACAGGCAGCATCCCGGTGTTGTATTACACGTAATGGTCTTTTTCTATGCTGGTTCCGGAAAGCCGGATCGCTGTGTGAAAGCACACATGGTTACGGTACTGTGCTGCAAACGTTTGTTTAGTATGAATGAATAAATGCGGCATATTGGCGGACATTCTTTCCACGTTTATTGCGGGATCTCTGTGTGAAAGCAGCTAATCAGCCATGGCCTCCCATAACCCGGTCACTGGTTCACTGCTTTTCCTTCCTTGGACACCTTCTGACAGGTACTGACCCTGCAGACCAGTTTGGAGATGCTCTGACCCAGTCTAGCCATCACATGTTTGACCCTTGTCAAAGTTGCTCAAATTCTCATGCTGCCCATTTTTCCTGCTTCTAACTGTGAGGACACAACGTTCACCTGCTGCGCGATAGATCTCAAGCATTGACAGGTGGCATGCTAACCAGATAATCAGAGTTTTTCACGTCCCCTGTCAGAGGTCATGATGTTACGGCTGATCGTGTACATCAGAACACAGACGAGTCAAAATGTGTTCAAATAGTTTCCACTCACTTAATGCTGCTGCAAGTCAAACTGTGAGTTTGGCCAGACAGCCGTCTGACTTTCAAACAGCACGAAGAGCAACTGGCACAGAAGCTAAAGCTCAAAATGAGTCTTGTGTCCTCAGCTGTTTGAATCCCTGCAGCAGCTGGGAAACAGTGTGTGTGGCGAAGTTCATGAGAAAACACTCTGACCTCCCTGTAACCTACCAGTGAGCGAGGCACCGAAGCCTCCTCTCCGACAGCCTGACTGACCTCAGATCAGATCAGAGTGAGAACGTGAAGCAGGGTGGAGCTCAGCTTTCCCAAGAAAATTAGAAAGATGCTGCAGGGAAACAAACTGTTCGTCTTTTCTCTCTCTGTGAGACTCCCACAAGATTCACTTTCTCTGCCACCTCCTCCCTCCTGCAGGAATGTGTCGAGGCGATGCCCATTAACTCTCCTGCTCGACGGGAACAACAACAACGTGCATGACCTCATTCCAACACCAGCACACGTTACTGACTCTGCACAGTGAAACCTGGACACTGATCAGATCTGAGATCAGACTAATGATCAGTTAAGGGAAATCACAGCAGAGCAACAACCACCAGGCGAGAAAATGAAAGAAAGATGAGCAGACGTTATTATCTTGTTTACACATTTTATTATTCACACAGATTATCTTGTGAAACTTTTTCTTGTTTGTATACGTTATTATCTTGTTCATTCATGTAAATGCACATGTAAATATGTTGTTTGCACATGTTGATATTCATACATGATCATCAGATCTCATCTTCCCGGGAACATGAAGCAGCAAATGACACGGACTTCTGTTGTTTGGATGTCTCACTCTGGAACAAAGTGTTGGGCTGACAAAAGAACCGACATCAGCGTCCTCTGGGCTGCTAACAGGGCAGAAACACAGATGGCAAAACGATGATCTACTGAACTGCACATTAAATGCAGAACATGCAGAACAGCAGCAGAGCGTGCTGAGATGAAGAAATGAGTGGAAAAACAGAGCATATGACAGAAAGCATGAAGGCTGACAAAGTGACAAAAGTTCTGAAGGTAAGAGTTCATACTGACAGACTGATTCCAGTAAGAAGAGAGAGTAGGTCAACAACATGACTCAGCAAACACTCACTGCTGGCCTGCTGCCAGCCTGCTGCTGAGAGCAAAAGCCAGGCTCGCTGTGAGAAACAGTGATCCAAAGTACACAGGACAGAAATATATACTACAACACACACAACAACCAGCAGTTAGTACCCTTCAAACACCAGTGTTTGCTCATCAGATCAATATTTAAAATTTTGAACAAAATAACCTTTAAAAAATGTTCAAAAGTAATGACAATACCATGTTCATCATTCCTGCAACCTGGACCAAAAGTTTAGATTACTGTATTTTCTTTAATACTGCAAATGTTTGCACTTCAATTTATGGATCTATTAGCAGTTGTCAGAGTCGTAGTAGTGGCAGTAGCAGAAACTATGCAATGACAGCTACTGAGATTGGAAACAATATGTGTAAAGTATTCCATGTTCTGATGTTCTGCATTTCAACATGATTTATATCAAAATGAACTTTAGGGTCCAAATTTAAACTGAAACTCGTCAAACTGTCCTTGAAGAGTAAATCTCATTAGTCAAACTGTGGAGGAAGTGAAGCAGATATTTTAGGAGAATGATGGTTGATGCTGAGCTGAGACACGTGAGTCAGGACAGACAGGAGGGGTCTGTCTGTCTGTCTGTGACTCCTGTTGCTGTCTGGTTTTCTTCATTACCCCCTCAGCTGATGAAGCAGCTGATGTGTGGTGTCACAGCTCCCCCTGGTGATCAGCAGCTGCTTCATTACCTGATAACTGAGTAAAGTAAAGCAGCATCCTACCAGACAATCAGACTATGGAGATTTTACTGGGCGTTCAGCTCAGTGT
Organism: Micropterus dolomieu; assembly: GCF_021292245.1. Classification (NCBI taxonomy): domain Eukaryota; kingdom Metazoa; phylum Chordata; class Actinopteri; order Centrarchiformes; family Centrarchidae; genus Micropterus; species Micropterus dolomieu. Next base: position 35,351,324 of record NC_060168.1, on the reverse strand, counting down.
TTGTTCAGGTACAGGTGAGACCATGAGATCTGATCCAGGAGGTCCAGCTGGAGCAACAGATCCACAATTCTTGTGGGTTATTAGACACTTAAACACTGCTCAGGGGTTTATAATATAATAAGGAAGGATCTCACTGATGCAGGAGGGAACTGTTGAGAGAAGACAACGTGAAGTCTGTCGCTGTGTTCACGCTAGCACCCCTGTTTTTGATCACATTCAGCATATGATGTTTACACTGACCATGAAAAACCTGGTTCATCATTCTCAGGTTCCTGACCATCTGTTGCAGGCACCTCTTGATTTCTCCCCATCTTGGTCATGATGTCCAGTACAAACAAAGAATGATCAGAAACCTGGATCAGGTGTTTACGGCCTGGTTTCTATCAGACCACATTCAGGTAACACATCCACAGACTGCACTGAAGTGTTTCACATGCAGTACTGAAACCAGGTGACACTTCCCGCTGAATGTGTGTAAGTTCCATCTGTCTGAGGTTGTAATATGGCAGCAACCTGCAGGTATCTGTGACGGGACAGTCTCCCCTCTCTTAGACTAACTCTGCTTTTGTTTTTGCCCGCTCTGCCTCTCTCTGAAGCTCTGCCGTTCTCCAGCTGTCCACCTGATGGCCCCCAGACTCTCCCACCTGTCCCAGTCACCTGACTCCCACCGTTACTTGGTGACTTTGCTTTCCAGCCTCTTGAACAGGAACCTGGATCTGTACCTGCCTGCACCTTTTCCCTGCACCGTCCCCGTTACCCTGGGTATTCTCTGTTTGACCTGTTTTTGCATTATACCATTAAATCACTGAGCTGATCCTGTCTGCTGGGTTTTCTGCTTTTGGGTCCTCGTACGCACGGTGTGGCGGCCTTACAGGGAAACCAGGATAAGGACCTTAAAGACAAACCACAGGATGATCCTGGCTGAGAAGCTCTGACTCCTCTGGGCGTCTGATCTTCCTGGACACCTCCCTTTGGGGTTTTCCGGGCACATCCACCTAGTAGACCCCGGGAGGTAGAGTGAGTTGCCTGTTAATCGCTTTGAGTGGTCGGAAGACTAGAAAGGCGCTGTGCAGACCGTATATCTCATCTGGTTTGGGGACATCTCTGGATTCCCCAGGAAGGAGTTGAAGACTGCGGAGAGGCCTCTCTGGACCACCTTGTTAGCCTGCTGCCACTGTGACCTGGCCCGAGTAACAGGCAGAAAATGGATGGATGGCAGATACTTGAATTAACTTGGGATCCTTTAGACCTCCTTTTTGTCACCTTCTGTCACCTGTGTGAGTCTGTTCAGATTGAAGTCCGAGAAACTGGACCCAAACCGTCCAACAGAGTTACAGGTCTGCAGAATCAGAGCACGACTCAGCACCTGAAGGCTGCTGGGAGGAAAACGCTGAGTCATGATCCTGCAGGAACAGTTACTCCACACACACACACGTTTCCCGGAAACAGCGAGCGGTGGGGAAGGAGGAGGTGATGCTCGTCTCCTCACTGCTCTTCCCGGCAGTCAGACCCCTCACGAGATGCAGCTCACCACCACCACGGAGCGAGCTGATTGGCTGCCACCGAGCCTCAGCTTCTGGCTAATCAGTGAGCAGCTCTCACATCGACCAATCAGCCGCAGAGCAGAGATGAACAGATAAGGGAAAGATAGAGATGTACAGTAGAGAGCAAGTTCCCGTCATCAATGTCAGAGAGGACAGAGTGTGTCCTGCAGGGGTGTGTGTGTGTGTGTGTGTGTGTGTGTGTGTGTGTGTCGTGTTACAGATCAATATTAGTGATCTGTTTGTGTTTGATCTGCTGTCCTGAGTGATGAGCTCATCCTGAACACACAGCGTGGGCTCTGTTGTTTATGTAGTCAATTTTGTCTTGTTATTGGTAAATAAAAAACTTTTGCATCATAACTGTTTATTTTATTTTAAAATATAAACATGCATGTGATGGTTTTCTTCTTTTAGTTTTATATTCTGCTCATTTTCAGGTTCATAATTTTATTTAGGGGTTGTTTAGGTTTACATGGTTTCCTTTTCAAAAAACACCAGATTTCTGACTGTTCTTTGCTGCAGCTCCTCTTTTCACCCTTTGTTGAACTCTCTGTTTTAGCTACAGAATGAAGCATCTCACTTCTATTAGATCTTTGTTGGGAGCTGCACATGCTCAGTACCTAGGTAAGGACTACTAGCCAATCAGAAGCAGAGTAGGACGGGTCCTGAAAAGCAGGTAACCCGGTGTGGGTACCAGATGTGCTCGGGTGGTCAGATCTGCTCGGGGGCCTGCGCCTGCTGGTAGATAGATAAGCTGTACGTCTGTATGATGACGTGGCGGATGATGATTGGCTGTATGTTGTAGTTTTTATGGATACTAGTTTTCAAGGGAATTAATGTTACGATGCTAATGTTAGCTGCCGAGCCACTTAAGCTAACGTGTGTGTGTACATTATTTCCATATTGCCAAAGTAAATATGAAATAAAAGAAAAAATATTAAATAAAGACCCCGAGCAGATCTGATACCTATGTGGGGGGGCACTATGTAGTTTGTCTAAGTAGCTTAAGTTAGCTACCGTTAGCTTAACTTCATCGACAGCTAACATTAGCGTTCTAACTTTAATACACAGCTATAGCCAGGCTGTGTTAAGTCCCATTTAATAAGTAGAGCTGTATTTCACTGTATAAGTTCTCCAAGAGCCGTTAAATAAGGTTATTTAACTTAAATAAGATTATTTAACGGCTCTGAGGTCTCCACTGTTGATCTGAGGGCCTGTTAAAACTATATCTATAAGCACTCTCACGTACAGCCAATCACAATCTGCTACGTCATCACGTTATGTGACGTTATCGACAGGCTCAGGCCCCCGAGCAGATCTGACCACCCGAGCACATCTGGTACCCACACCGGGCTTCGGTTCAGCCGGTTCAGGAACCAGCTTCAGAACCTGGACAGGAACCAGAGTGTCAGAGTGGTGAGTTATTAAACTGTAACACACGTTTATCTTTCATAATGTTTGAACTGAGCTCCGTCTCCACATCACAGGAACAGCTTCATGTCCTCTGAGTGCCTGCAGGGGCTCTAACGTGCCACGCCAGCCGCTGCGTGTTACATAGAGTGCTTCACAAGTCTCTTAATGGCATCCATGTTTCCCTCTCTTCCGTCTTTTCATGGAGAGACGCAACGACACCAAGCCAGGAGAGAAGGAACGAGGAAATATAAATTTAGAGATTTGAGACGTCTTTTCCTCTCAAGCGTCACTTGAAGCGACGTCCGTTTCTGATGTCGGCGTCAGCTGATCACAGCTGGATATGGGGCGAGTTCAGCGGCGACAAAATGTAGCAAAACGTTTTTTTTCAACGGAAACGGTGGTGTGTCGAACACCATGTTGTTTACGCAAGCGCACTTTTCCTGCTCTTTTAACGCTGTTGTGTTTACAAACTTGTCGCAGCTGATTGGGTAACACCAGTGACACGCCCACCATGTCAGAGCCCGTTATATAAAGGAAAACAAAACATTCAGGTGGCAGGTGACATTTCATAAATCTAAAAATATATCAGAATATAAAGCAGTAATCAGCTGCTTTTTTTTAGCAGTTACTTTTGCACATAATTTTCTTCTATATTTAAATTGCATTGCATGTTTTGTTACTTTGCAAATAAACCTTTTATTTCTTGTCACAAGCTATTTTTCAGCACAACAAGAGATTTCACACAATAGAGGGAAAAAGCCAAAAAGCAGAATATGACCTCTTTAAATCAAAAAACATTTACAGTATGCATGTAAATATCATGACTGTTAAAAGTGATTTATGTACTACTAGGTTTTAAAATGCAGAAAAAGTTATTTTAATATAAAATGTGCATTTATTCACTCCAAATGAATCCTGATTACTGAAAATCTGCTATAAGAGTAAATCTCATGAGTCATGTTTGGCCTTGTTTGTGTTTGATCTGCACAAACACGCTGAACTCAAACAAATAAAGAAAAACACAGAGTTACTCCACAGTCGGCCTTCGTGTAGAAAGTCAGGACAGTTTGGTGTCAAAATATCAAACGTCCTAAATGAGACACTCACACGTATCATCCTGAACACATGTTCTGAACAGATGTTCTGAACTCTGGGGTTTTCAGTCATCACTGTCAGTAACCAGAGACATAACATCCTAATTTGGGTGAAGGACTTCCTGTCTGGAGCTGAGGTGGCACAAATGAGGGGCCCTGAGTGTTTCTGTTGTTATATACAAAGTGTTTTCATCCAAAATGACCGACAGTAAGTGAATTCACACTTCACAGGAACAACAGCTTCACTTCAAAGTGCATCCCTCCCAAAGAACATCCTAAAAGATGTTTGGTGCTAATTATAAGCAGGATAGAGCTGACGTTCACCTTTTATACTGAAGGGAAACCAATGATGTCTACAGATGATTCAATATATATTTTTCTTAGAGACAGTCCCCAGAGACGCCCCTCTGGTTCAGAGAGTCCTTTCACTTTAGCCATGAAGGGGAAGATGAGCGAGGAGGAAGAGGAGGAAGAGGAGGAAGGTCACTGAGCGCTGACAAGATCTGTGGTGAAGGGACCAGAACCCAGGGTCCACAAGAACCGGATTCGAGAGACTGTCATCGGCAGAAAAACACCAATATAGGTTGTAGCTTGAATATATGACCCATAGTCCTCTAGTGTCTGTGCAACATTATCAAAGCAGGGAGTCGAGTGACGTATAGCAAATAGGCAGAAAGTCCGTGTAAGGAGGTGAGACGGTCAAACCCAAAGCCTGAACTCAGGAGAATGGCGTTTGAGTCTCATGTGAAACCAAGTAAACGTTGACTTATTTTGAGTTTAACAGCTGAAAACGCCTATCTGGGAGCGCTACGGTGCGCTCTGGAGGCATAGCGTTTTTTTCCACTGAGACGCTATGGTTGCTATGATACATAATATCCGTGGAGGTGACGTGCTGCGAGTAGACTATATTTTACTGAATGTAAAAATGTCACCACTAAGTAGGGTAGGCCTACGTGAAGAGAAGGCTGAAACATGTGGAGCGAGGGGACGTCCCTCCTGGACTGTGATTGGACGGCTGTGTAAAAAGAGACGAGCGCTGCGTTTTTCCCAAAGTTTTACATTTTTCAGCTGTCTGCGACCGGAAAAAAACACTCAGTGCATCATCACGCTGCTGCCGTTTTTACCATGTTGTAAAAACGCGGCGCTCCCGTTGCAATGAACTGAAAAAAGACTTTGGTGGACACGGGCCCTTGGGTTGGAGGGCTTGTTGGAATTCAATCACAATCGGAATAAATAACATTTAAATGATACCCAGCTCTTGTGTTATTGTGGGGTGTGAACGTGTGGTTTTCAGCCTGCAGGACTGGACTGGTTTGGGTTCGGGATCAGGTTGGTTCAGATTAAGCTAAGGGGAATTAGACATCCATGGGAAAACAGACAGAAACACAACACAGGTTCACAGGTACTAAGAAAAACTACATAACTTTCATTATGGCTGCACATTCATTCCTATGGCACCTATTGGGCGGCACTGAGCAGGTCACATCGAGTCCCACGAGCTCGGCCTCTCCCGGCTTTACATCCACTCTGAGATATGAGCCAGGTGACGGCCTCCACCTGTAAGAAGGAGGGAGAGAAGCGTGGGTGATCTCTGAACAGAAATGAAGTATTCAAATAAAAAAGTTCCTCTGGACATCTGGAAATTCTATTTCATTATTTCCGGCTCTTGAAAAAGCTGTGTGACTGCACATTTTATCCTCATGGTGGTTTCTCAGCAGTCCGCTGATGCCAGGAAGGTCTCTGACAGTCGGACTGTGTGACGGGAACAGCAGAGTCCAGCTTTCCTGCTGCCGCTCCTGAATGTTCAGATCTCGGATTTCATCCTGGAAATTGTGAAAAGAAACTATTAAACTTATTTTCTGTCCAGCAGTTTGTTCCAAACAAATACATGCCAACACACTTCTAGCACACTGGTGGCTGACGGCCTTTGTTGTGCTCGGCCAAGTTTTATGTTGGTTGTGAAAGACAGACAGCCTGAACACACCAGTTTTAGTAGCGTAACTGAACTGTTAACTAACCTGATCTACGCTGTTTGAGCTAATAAATAAACTGTGGCCACTAAAGGGTTTCAACAGACTAGTGAATAGAGCAAAACACCAAAGCTTTCCCCCCATTTCAAAATGACATTGTGAAGATTTATTGCTCAAGACTTTTATGTGTCTGTGCTAGGACAGTAGAGCAGAGGGCGCTCTGAGGCTATTTACATGCAACGCTATAATGGCGTCCGAGGCAGTTCAGAGGTCAGAGCAGAGCTAGAGCCACGAAGACATGATGAGTTCTGCTGGCTGCTGTTGTTTTGCAGAGGTAAGAACAATGCACAGTACAGTCCTGAGAGTTAGGACATTGGTTTAGGGCCGGATATAAACGGGAATGTGAATGTACCTATGTCAAATATAAGCGAATCGAGCAAGTGACGAGTACTAGCCAATCACAGCACAGTAAGGCGGCGAGAAAAAAATATAACACGTTACGTCCGGTTCTGACGAGTTAACGCTGCGTTCCAGATGCATGACACCAGAAGTGAAGGAAACCCACATGGCTGACTGAGACAAACTTACTGGCCCCTCAGCAGAAGCCCTGGTGTTAATTAAAAAGATGGCGGTTTTAATGAGACATAAACAAACTAGTTTATTGTGTTGCTGTACAGCTACATCAGTTGGTATCTGCAAAAGCCAGTTAATGTTGTATATTGCCTGATTTTATTTTGCATGGACCAATAACGAGCTGGGACTGTTACTGAATGTAACACCGGAGTAAAAAGCGGCGGTGACGGCAGAAAAAAGACTGGGAGTAAGTAAATACTGCGACATGCACAGTACAAGTGGATGCTGTAAGTGTTATTTGCATGGTACAGAATATCTAAATAAAAATACCAAATCAAAAACTCTGTCAGCTTTGCACGACTTATAAGACCCAATCAGAGAGCCGAGTGTGAGCGTCTGCGTCATTTTTTCAAAAGTCCTCCGTTTTTGCCCGTCTGCACTAAAATGTTGCCGGAGTTTTAAAATGAAAAACGGGGTCGGCAGCGTTTTCAAACTTCTCCGTTTCAGGTCTTCATTTTCATCCTTTTAAGGTCTCTGCTTTAAAACGAAAACGCAGAAGTGTGGCCTAAGATGCCATCTACCCAACAGAAAAGGAAATAACTCACTCATACACATCTGCACACAGCCGTCTTACCCAAGGAGACTTCAACATGCAGACTCAGGGAGCTGGGGATCGAACCAGCGACCTCCTGATTAGTGGACGCTGTACCCACCGGAGCCACAGCGAGAAGATGACTTTGAGAGATAGATTTCTGTAACCAACAACACCGGCAAAATATTCCACTAATTAACTTACAGATCAGGTTTTACTGATACTGAGTATTATTTATTATTTATAAAACACTTTAATTGACGGTTTAGCGTTTACAACATGTGCTGCCGTTGTCCACAAGTAGGACCTCCGACCCTGAGAGGCGTTCAGTTGTACTTTTTCTGGTTGGAGATGGGAGTTCTGAGTTGTTGAACGCAGTAGTGTTTAACATGGGGAGCACAAAGTGTAATGATTATCAGCTGGGACTGAATGGATAGAGGTTTTCAGGTTTCTGAAAGCATCCAGAGTCTGTACAATAACTGGCTGTTTCATTTTAGCAGCACTCACAGACCCCACGCTGGAGAAGGTTAGAAAAGTTGATGCAGTTTTTGGCTTTAATGGGTGTTTCCACAGCGACTGTGAAAATATTTCCAGGCGTTGTGTGTGTTTAGCGTCGCTGGTGGTGGAGGATGAGTCAGTCTGAGCGCCGTAAACCTGCTGAAAGCCCAGTTTCCTCTGTGATAAAACTACCAACCAGGCTGGAAAACTCTGCTCAGACTCACTGAGGGGCCAGAGAGGGAGCGTGTTCATGGAACAGCAGAGTGATAATGACTCAATCCTTTCTCTTACAAACACTGACTGTTGGACACTTTCATTCATTTTAGTTTCTCATTCTCAAAGCTTCTTTAGTGCTAACGCAAAAATAAAACTAAATTTAACACATGTGGTTCAACATTGTTATGAAACACATCCTGCCAGACTGGACAAACAATTTCTGATTTATAGTCTCATTTGTGTTATGCCACGTCCATTTATTTGTAGCGCCCCCTAGTGGTCAATATGAATGAAACTCTCCGGTATGTGTGAGGTCCTTATGTGGACATATCCTGGAAGTTTTGTGTTGGTTGGACAAAGATGTTTTGATTTGTAGCCTGATTTGAGTTATATCACCCGCAGTTCAGTAGAAATGATTAAAGCAGTAGGAACATGTGAATAAATGCGAGCTGAACAAGAATCTAACAGGAGTTCAAGTGATCTAACTTAGCATGTCTTTAAAATGCTAAACGTTGTAGTTATAGTGAAGTGAAATCTCAGAGTTGGAGACAGTCATGTAGTGTTAGATGCATTCAACAGCAAGACGGTGGGTGAGAAACGGTTTCTTGAGGCTTTGGTTAGAATTAAATAGATGACCAAGTTGTCAGGACGGCAGGTGGCCTGGTGGATAGCACTGTTGCCTCACAGCAAGAAGGTTGTGGGTTCAAACCCTGCTTACCCCGGCCTTTCTGTGTGGAGTTTGTAGGTTCTCTCCAAGTTGTCTGGTGTTCTGACAATATGTGTTTCCAATCCCTCGATGTTATAACGCTCCCAGTATTATGACATCTTCTGTTTTTTGATTATATTCTAACATCATTTCAGGGGCAGCGTATTCTGACTAATATCCCCCATCAGATAATGCTCCCACTACAGAAACATCTTATATCGCCCCACTGCTCACTCCATGTGTACAGTAAGGAGATGGGGAGCATGTTGAAATACTGTATTATGCCATCTTTATTTAAGATATCAGGGGCAGCGTATTCTGATTAATAATGATTATATTTTGATGTTACTTAGAATCAGACGCTGTCTCGACGGCATGCCCAACAGCAAGGTTGCGCAGATTTATTGGTGTGGAAACAGACCACGCTTGCATGCCCAGAATCACTAAGTAGCACTTCTCGATAAGAAGCATAAATCAACACCGGCTTCCTCCCACCGTCCAAAGACATGCAGTCTAGGTTTATTGGTGACCCTAAATTGTCCTTAGGAGTGAGTGTGAGTGGTTGTTTGTCCATGTGTGGCCTTGCGATGGACTGGCGACCTGTCCAGGGTGGACCCCGCCTTTCGCCCGATGTCTGCTGGGATTGGCTCCAGCCCCCCGCGACCCTGTACGCAGGATAAGCGGCTGACGATGGATGGATGGATGGAACTAGAAGTGAATATGCTAAATTAAAAGTTACAGCAGACTATGTGTAAGGTAAAATACACATCCTTATTCTCTCTCTCACTCTCTGGTTACAGATGGTAGAAAAAGTTGCACCTTCCTGCAGCAAACATTTAGTGATGTTCAATTACATGTTCAGTTGTTGAGACTGTAATCTGTTTTATTAATATAACCCATTTAGGAAAATGTATTAGAGCCCACATACAGAACAGCTTTCAATATCGGCCTGTTCTAAGTGTAGTTTGGACAGGAAAGGGCTCTACTATCCAGATTATTTTCAAAATCTAATCTAATCTCTTTTTCACTTTAATACATCGGCCCCCAAACGTAAGTAGACCATCCACAATGAAGTCAACAGACCCAAACATAGAGAGATGATGATCTATTAATGAATAAGCAGCCAGAGTGGAAAAGAGCTGCAGTAAAATAATAATAAAGTAAATATCTTTTTGCAAGTAGTTTCTAATACATCCATTATATGTGTTTCAAAAACTAATTTATTGAAATATAAAGGTCCTTCAGTTTCACCTCAATGTCCTTTTAGTAGCATTTAACTAGTTCATGATTTTGTCTGGTCAGCTGATCCTAACTGTTTAAGGTTTATTATGCTGAAAGTACACTGAGAGGCAGAGATGGAGGGATCCTGACTGTAGGGCCAAATACACTGGATCCTACATTTCCCACAATGCATCTGAAAAGTGACCTTTGAAAAATGTCCCAGAATCCCTCAGCATCTGTTTTCAGTTCACATTCAGCCTGCAGTCCACAAGATGGCAGCATAATTAAAGGAACAAAAACACAGAGTGGAATTGACAGCAAATACTGATAGAATCATTATCATTATTTATGTGTTTGGTACAATAATACTATAAATAATACGAATTACTTTAACTTTATAGTATTTAACGATGATTAAATACTATAATATTGTTAAATATTAATTTAACTGCATAATGTGAAAATTGTTGTGTTGTTGTTGTGGATGTCAATTCTGATCTGAACTTCAGTGTTGATCAAACACAGTGGATGAAAAATGTTTTAATACCTTCATAAAAAATAAAGAACTTATTAAAATCAAAAATTAAAGTGCTTTACAGGGAAAAAGAAAATTATCTCTACATGTTACACACTGTGTGTATTTCAAACATACAATCAACCTGCAGACACAAATATAACTAAATTAAAGATATTAAAAAACAATTTTCAATATAAAGTGTTGATGGACAGCGCTGGGAGAAGTACTCAGCTTTTTTGCTTAAGTAAAAGTACAACAATATTAGCATACAAATATACTTAAAGTACCAAAACTTAAACTGCTCTTTATACAGAATGGCCCATTTCAGAATAACATATATTTTATTAGTGGGTAATAGTTATTGATGCATTCATGTGTTCATCACTTTAATGATTCAGCTGGTAAACGTGGAGCTCATTTCATTATGTATTTATTTACAGTTTGTATATTTCATTTTGGTAACTAACTACTTTATTGTATTGTATTGCTGCTGTGACTTTCACCCACAGGGGATCAACAAAGGAACATCATATCATATCTCATAATGTTTTAAATACTGCTGGGTGGCTTGTGGATTTCAATAAAGTCTTATTGATGTATTAATACACCAAAATGTGTTTGTTGATAATATTTTGTATTATCAATCTGAATCTGCAAAGTAACTAAAGCTGTTAAATAACTGTACTGAAGTAAAAAGTACAAATTGAAATGTAGTGCAGTGGAAGTATAAATGGAAATACTCAAGAAAGTACAGCAGTACATGTACGCAGTTATTTTTTCACCACTGTTTATGTACCCACAATGCAACAGAAAAACATTCTTTTATAAATAGCCTGTTTGGGAAAAGATGTGTTTTTTCACACTATGACTGATTCAAGCTTCTTTTTTTGTGCGTTTCAGCTGAAGAACTGTGGAACATCCGCCAGCAGGTGGCAGCAGGACTGCAGGTATTCAATGACGTCCAGTTCCAATACGGATCAATACGATTATTAGACACGCAGCTGCTCCGATTACTTTGACCCCTGCTTCAGTAGAAGAGGAAAGAAACCTCTGAACCAGACTTCAGTTTGTTTTTAGTCATTTAAAAATGTGTTAAAGATGCTGTGATGAAGGACTTCTGGAAGATTTGCTTGTTTTCTGCCATGTGATTTGAATTTGTGAGCTAACTGCTAAAGTGACACACAAGACACAAGTTACATCACTTAGACTTTTAATTTTATTTTCTTTAACACAGGTTTGTTTGCGACCTGAGCTGCACTGACGTCCTCTTGGAACTTAGTTTTATTACTACAACATACCTGGTCGACTGGCAAGTGTCCCCAAACCACATGAGCATCTGAATTTTCCCCCGAAACCAGGACTGGTAAGCAGGTCCAGCAACAGGCCTATGGACCTTCAGTAAGTCACATGACCTTTAACATGTGGTAAACAAGATTTCAAAGTGTGGGACAAATTTTAATAATAATAATAATTATAATAATCTTTATTTATAGGGCACTTTTCAAAAACAAGACATTATAGGGAGCTGCACAGGGTCGAGCAGGTTGTGTTTCAGGTCAGTTTATCAAAGAGCCAGCAGACAGTTTCTCACCAGTTTTTAGAGAGATTGGACTAATTTTTGTCAATAGTAGGAGGGAAGAGTGTTTTCACGGAATAAAAGTACATTTCTTTATCATACTTATTTTTCATTACTGAGCTGTGTATGTAAGTTACTGAATTTAATCATGTATTTTCTTAATAACCGCCTGTTTGCCTAAAATGCAGTACAGTTTTGAAACACATGACCAACTTAAAGCAAGTGTTAACCAGGCTCAAAGACAGACTCACCAGAGCAATATTTATTTATATTTTGATGTGTGGATATCTATCTGTCATATATAGATCCATAAGAAGCTCACCTATAGTGTATGGATATCATTTCATGTAATCAGATAGATTTGTACTGAATTGATTTAAACAGACTTTTCTAGCGAGTGTTACAACTGGCCATGCCCACGGGGTCAGTTGTAACACTTCACTCCCTCGCCATTCAGGCGCAATTGGGAAAAAAACGGTAGGTCCTAGAAACAAACTTCACGTGTTCATTTGTAGCAGAGATGTGTGTGTTGCTTGTATAAAAATATGATCAATCAAACTCAACTATTTTGTTATTTAGTCCAAACCCAAATGTGCTGTGCCCTGCTCATGTGGGAGGTTCTCAGTTTTGCCTTGAACAATCCCTGTTTCTAGACTCTGGATTTTGGACTTGTTTGCCTTTGTTTGACTGCTTAGTGTGACCCTGCCTGCTTCACCATCCTGTAAGTTTTGCCCTTTTGAAAAGAAACAAACACATCTTTGAACTGTACCTGTTCTGTCAGCAGTTGGGGCCAAACGCTTGTTTCCCAGCTAGAAGCACTTGTGATAATGTTGGTGCTCTGGAGGTATGTTGGTAAATCTGACAAGCCGTGTATGAAAGAAAGAAACACAGACATTTATATGTTTTGTACAACAGAGCTGTTTTTATTTGGAGAAAAGTTTACATTTCCCCTCAAAACAAATGAGAAGCCACAGAACACACCGACCCGACCAAAGTCCTGTCACAGTTTGTCCAAAACATGTCCATGACCCTCCACACACACGGGTTGATTAAATTTAGACTAAATATACTCATAAATAAAGATTTCACATTCTCCTTTTGAGTTACAAACCCAGTTTATTATGTGGAGAGATAACTTTTACATACAATACAACTGGAAATAAATTAATTCCACCTTTTACCCGAACTTACCTCCACCTCCACACCTGTCAATCATCACCTCATCGAGACACACCTGCGTAGCCCCACAAAGCAGCCCAGTATCTGGAGCTCTCTGTCAGGTTGCCAATACAAAGTGTTCAAAACGTGATGAATGCTGAGTTGATCGCTTGATGGAGATTAACAACTGGTGATAAACTATGACAGGAGCGTTTAGTTGGTAGCAAACAGGAATGCAATTTCCACTTAATAATGAAAATATAAATGAGCAAAGAAATTCCTGTTGCTGACAGACTCCACTAACTAAAGTCTCATAATTAGCAACCAATCATTTCTTGACAGGACTGTGTTATTAGTCTTTGCCTTCCGCTGACGGCACAAATCAAAAATCAGGATCATACTTGCAGGTCTGTTACTAAAAGACTTTATAGTGACAGACTTGCTCGTGGCTCACATGGTTAAAGTGACCCGGACCCGCTCCTCACAAGGTTTTGTGGCACTTTCATAACGTCGCACTACTTTCGCTGTCGGTCCAGTAAAAACAGACAACAGCTGTTTAGTGCAGCGCGGCTACTAAAGGTTCTTTCAATGTTTAGGCAATGAAGAACCTGCTGTGCCCGTCCCCAGGTGAGGACAATCTAAAAAGGATGGACCCTAAAATAAAGCAGTATTTTACAGAAGGCTGCAGCGTTTCCACAAATCCTACACATATGAAAACTAAGTTGAAGGAACAAGTTCAGATCTCAGAAACAGCTGCGTGCAACCTGCTGAAACTCAACGTTATGTTTAAGTTCTCAGCGCTGCCTGACATACAAAGTTTTTTAATAGCCATTTTTAGTATCGCTAAAGCCGGAGAGATGTAGCGGGGAGGTGTGGCGACATCTCAGACACAAAACATGTCAAAAAGCTTTTTACAGAGAAAAGAAACACACGGAGCGTTTTTCAAAAGTGCAGAAACTGATCGACTCACTGACGGGTAAATAACAGATGGATGAACGTGTGCTTTTCGGCTTGTTGCTCTCTGACTTTAGTTTGTTGTGTTTGTGCTTCGTAATGTTTTTAAGCTCACTTATGTTTGGATAATATACAAAACTGTCAAGTAAAGTGGTGGGAAAGGCATTTCAAATATACAGCGGCTGCTCAGACAATGTCCGGTCCTCTGTCCTGCTATAGAGCAGCAGTCCCATATCTAGAAGTCCTCTTGTTCTCTTAAAGGACATCGGCACAGAGATAGGTCCAAGATGTCGGTATGCTAGCTTGACACAACAAGACTTGAAGCAGTAGAGGAGACACCACAGGAAAGTTATTTTTTATGAAATATAATAATGTGATTGGGGGGGGCGCTCGACGTGCATACATTCATGACACATTAGGTTTAAGCACAAACCCCTGTGATAGGCTGTATATACACAAGCTTTGACAAAACCGTAGCAACTGTACGCAAAACGTCGATTTTGTGTGTGTGTGTGTGATACGCTGCAGTTTGTTATTGCGTTGCAACACAACGTCAACATGCATATATATACTGCCTTAGGTTTAGGCACACACTGTGACGGTTAAGGCTAGGGTAAGTTGCCTTGGGGGACTGTCAACGGCTTGAACACAAACCGGCAGCGCAACTAGCTACTAGCGTTTCCAGTCGCACAGATGGGCGCAAGTGCATTTGTGCTTTTCAGCTCTTGGCGTGAAAATGATAACTGTGTCGGTTGGAAACTAGCAATAACATTTGCACTGTGCTTTGCAACGCTTTGCTAGGGCCCATAGTCTTCAGCCAACTCAAGTTACATGACTTGAGGACATATATCAGACATCATACAGCTCCCTCTGAGACGCTGAAGGCTTCATACTTCTTTAGGGGTGGTGGGGCAGTGGGTAAGACACATGCCTTTGGTGTGAGACCCGGGTTTTAATCCACTGTGAGACACCAATGTGTCCCTGAGCAAAACACTTAACCCCTCGTTGTTCCAGAGGCGAGCGACCTCTGACACGTACAGCAATTGTAAGTCGCTTTGGATAAAAAAGCGTCAGCTAAATTAATGTACATTTATACCTTTTTTTTTAAATGTTATTTTGGGGAATATTGAGGGATGATTTCACTGACGATGCTTAATTAAAAAAAACAATAAATGCAAAAACCTAAAAATATAATATATACTTTTGGAGATGTCAGGCTTATTAACAGAACCAGACATGTTGGTGCTTAGCTTGTTTATTCTGTCAATCAGAAAATTAGATGTAAAGTGGATTTTTCCCCTTCTTTTCATGGAGATAGGCTAGCAGTTTCCATGCGTTTCTAGTCTTTATGCTAAGGTAGGCTAAACACATCCTGGACCTATCTCCGTACTGGACACACTGAGATGAAACCGATATCCATGTGTGACATCTGACTCTGGAGATGATCATCATTTCGTACTGCTGCTGCTGCTGCGTGCTTCCACTGCTGGTCCGTAAGCAGCATTTGTTTTCATGCTAACGGATGTTGTATCCAGCGAGTGTGACAAGAGATGAAAACAGCGTGAAAAGGCCGGCTTGTGCTTGTGGAAATCATCAAAGCCTTTTTGAAGTTTCCTCATGCTTTAACGTGAGAACGTCTGCTGTTTCCACGGCAGTCCGTCAGCTCATCAGACCACCGACACGTGAGCTGCTGCTAAAAATGGAAACTAAAGACACGTAGCTTGTATGTTGGCGTTCCTCTAATAACAGCAGGAAGCACGACTTCCTATTGTTTACCGCTGTAAGAAGGGAGTCATAATGTCACCAGTCTTATTAGATAAAGGAATACTTCACTATAGTTTAGTCTTATCTGTAGCTGTTTAATGGTTGCATCTGTTGTGGCAAAAAGTCAGCCAATCCAGAGCAAAATCCAAACCAATGCTAACCACTAGGGGCCACCAAGCAAACCACATGTGAGGCCTGTAAGTGTATTTAAAGTTTGCTTGTTAGCAAGGTGTTTATGTGGCAGTCTAGTCTTTCCAAAACCAAAATCACGAAAAGGTGACATTGATTATATGCTCTGATTTAAGTTAACGTTTACTATCTACACTAATAATCTTACATTACTTCCAAGGCCAAGATTTCATTAGCTCCATTATTTTTGTGGGGTTAAAGGGTAACGATGGAAAAGACCTTCGGGCTGGAACCATTAGCTGGACCTGGATGCTATCAGACTTTAGGCTAACGTTAGCAGCTCTGTCCTACTCTTCAACAGAATTTATTCTCCAGGAACCTGCTAACGAGAGCCAGCAAACTCACTGGCTTTTGGTCAGTCTCTCTCTATTTGACATCTAGGGACCTTCTTGTTTTTAAAACCATCATCTGATCCCCTCTTGAGCTCTGCCCAACCTAAACCCGACGGTTCCCAAACAAATTTCACGAGTGTGGTTTGGGTTTTGGCCATTCGGTTTACGTAAAGGTTGCGTTTCTGGTTGGGTTGAGGTTAATTTCCTTCTTTCTAACTTTGCAAGTTGTCTGGATCCTTGCATGTCATCATGGGAACACAGTGTACCCAGTGCGTTGCATTAGCCTTGCAAGCTAACGGTCTGTAATCAGAATCAGTATACTTTATTGATGCCAGAGGGGAAATTCTTGGTTACAGATACTCGCAAGGCATAAAAAGAACAGAAATAATAGTAAAAGTTGGTAACTTCTGAAGTAAAGCAAATATATTCATCTTTCAAATTTAGCAGTACCAGTCAGACTGGGTCCTAAAGATACACCTTCTGGCCGGGTTTGAGGCTCCGTTTGAGACCAGTGGAGAACTTTCAGTCTTCAAATGCCCATAAACTCAGTGGAGTATTCCTTTATTATAATGTAAGTGTGGTGGTTATAGGTAGCAGCAGTTAGTTAGTGTGTATATTATGTTAAAATATTTTATGACCACAAACACAATCCAGTTCAGGATCCAGGACAAGCCTGAGGCCCCTGGCATAAATAGTTCCTCATTTTGTTCCTCTGGGCTTCAGTGTTCAGGAGCGCCACCAAAGAAGAAGACCTGCCCTCTGAGATGCAGAGCAGGGGAAAAATGGGGAGTGTCTCTGCTGCTCCACATCTCTACAGCGAGTCAATGCCGCCGCCGCTCACTCTACATGATGCTGCACTTCCCCTTCAACTTGTCGGCTCTTTTCTGTTTTCCCGAGCGCTTGCCGTCGATGCTCAGGCTCATGTCCCTCTTCTTCTCCAGGGCCAGCAGCTCCTGGAACAGTTCTTTCACATTGGAGTTCGTCTTGGCTGACGTCTCCATGAAGGCACACTTCCAGGCGGCGGCCTGAGCCTCCCCCTCTTTCGTCTCCAGCTCACGCTGGGCCGTCTCGTCACTTTTGTTGCCCACGAGCATGATGGGAATGGACTCCACGGTGCCTTTGATGGCGAGAACCTGGAGGGACATGGGATCAAGTCAGTCAGCAACTCTACGTCGTTTGGAGGCCTCTACAAGTTTTTTTTGTTTTTAGAAAGTAACATTTAAAACAACATTTCTGGAGAATGCAGCTTCACGACTTTCAAGCTAACGTCAAGTGAGCTAAAGTCACATCAATTACACAGGTTGACAGGACAAGCACAATTTGAGACATCACAACGTGTTTAGAAGACAATTATGGTCCAATAAGCACCTTAAAGTTGCTGTAGAATAGAAAACTGTATTTACCTTGGCATAGTTAAATAAAAGGATTTCAGTATGTGGTACTGACATACTGTGAGACTCGATCTCCATTGTTTCCACTTTCAAATGTAAATCTTGCGCATGCAAAATACCCCAGAAAACAGGCGAATGCCAACAAGCGCTAGATGTGACGTAACTTCTGTGATCATTTATGTTTACGCCCCCAAACTGCATTTGCATATTCATAAATTCTGGATTACCTGGAAATACTTAAGGGAGAAAATGTAACTTTGCATTTAACCCTTTTGTGGAAAACCCTTATCACAGAAATAAGATTTAAGGGGGTTAATTTTTGCAACGACATGCTCCGGCTCAATCTCTGTTTCTGTTTGGATGTCACATTTAATGTCCCACATTATACAAGACCACATGTACAGCAGGACTTCAGCGTATTATAGCAGAAACACAAATAAAGACCACCCCTGCTAACCATAAGCTAGGCATAGGCTACATCACAGGCCAGATATTTAATGAGGTTAATGTTTAACTAGTCATCTAGAAATGAAAAGATGGAGACCTGTTGGTATATGGGTTTGAGCTCCTCTAGAGACTGGCGGCTGGTGATGGAGTAGACCAGAATGAAGGCGTGGCCCTTGGAGATGGAAAGGCGCTGCATGGCAGGAAACTGGTGACTTCCTGTTGTGTCTGTGATCTGCAGCGTGCAGACGCTCTTATCGCAGCTGATCACCTGCAGAGACACAGCAGAGAGAGCATGTACTGATCCATAGCAGAGAGAGCAGGTACAGATCAATAATTCAGGTGGGAGAGGTGAGTGTGTCCTACCTGTCTGTACGTGTCCTCTACAGTGGGGATGTAGGTGTCTCTAAAGGTTCCTTTGACAAACCGAAGGACCAATGAGCTCTTCCCCACCCCACCGGCTCCGAACACCACCACCCGGTAGTCATTACTCTGCTCGGGCATTCTGGGAGTTGGAGTCCACCTCTGGATAGATGACCTGTATACTGAGGAAGAAATGAAGAGAGGAAATGTGCAATTAAAAACAAGTCTGTCAAATGAAAGTTCACATAATTAGGTACCGCATGTTTCATTCCAGTTTGACACGGATTTAGATTCTATTCAGAATTTCTCGAACCAAATTTTGACCATCTGTTGCAAATTAAACCAAATAACATAACAAGCAGTGGAATAGTGAATATCTGGCAACACTTTAAAAGCAGGAGTAGGTAAAAGAGAATGTGGGAAATGAGCATGAACTCTGTGTTCGGCGAGGCAGGAACAGACAAATACTCTGAATGTAATTAACAGTGTCATCAACAGTAACTGGTGTTTTTATTGAGAGAGTCCTTCAGCTGGACGCCTGCTTCAAGTGCAGATCATCTCCATCACAATGTGCATGTAAATACCGTCCTCAGCATCTCTGCGCTGGTGAGCACAGCAGCACGTGGCTCAGTTTCAGCAGCAGGGGTAGTGATGGATAAGATGCATGCCTTTGGTGTGGGAGACCTGGGTTCAGTTCCCACTATGAGACATCCGCCATTGTGTCCCTGGTTTGCGACCTCTGACATATACAGCAATTGTAAGTCGCTTTGGATAAAAGTTAATGTAATCTGTAAAGAAGCTCAAGTTCACTTTTGGTTCCAGCTTAAGGCTTGTTCAGACTACACGACATTTAGCGTCTGCAGATCGCTGTGCTGTTCAGACTAGGCTACAAGATATGCTGTCTTGTATTGGAAGTTTTTGTGGTGTTCACACTACATGACTGATCGGTGACAGGCGGTCACAGACTACGCGAGCTAACAAAAATTCCATCACCTGACGACTCTATCTCGTCTCCAAACCAAAACAGACGCTAAAATTGAAACAGGAAATGAGACGGAACTACATAGGAAACAGGAGTTGTTTATTATTATAACGATAAGAATTATAAAGACAAAGAATCTGGGTGAAAGAATGGATTAGCACGTGCGAGTAGCAGGGATTGTCTGAGCTACAGAGAGAGCTGGAGGTGAGTAAAAAGTTTTTTGTTGTGAAAAAGTAGCTGCCTGCTGTCAAAGACTGGATGTGGATGTCAAAGCGGCCGACAGCTCTAGATATTTAGCGCTCTAGATATCTGGCTGGCGAATGGATGCTGGCTTTTAAAAGCTAACGGTTCAGTTTGGTCGTTAACTTTTCAAGCAATTGTTTCGGGTTAACTAGTTAAATTGAACAAGTTTTGTTTGCCAACAATTCTGTTTAGAATATATATATAACAGTTTGGAAGCTAGCGTTTTGTTGTTAACTTTTCATTTAACCTAATTTTTCAGATTATTTAGTCACATCAATGGTTTGGTTAGCTAAAGGTTCAGTTTGGAAGCTAGCTTTTGGTTGCTAACTCATTAAAGCTATGTTTCAGGTTAATTAGTTACATTTATCAACGGTTTTGTTAACTAAAGGTTCAGGTAAGAATATAAAACCGTTTGGAGCTAGCTTTTGGTAGCAAATGGTTCATTTTAAGCATTGTTGTAGATGGTTCAGGGAACCTAATAGTCTTCTTTAGTAAATTTTCTTTGTTAGCAAACAGTTTAAGGCTAAAACATGTTAATTACCTAGTAGTTCATCGTAGCTGCTAAAATTGTTTGGTTTGTGTTAGCTAACAGCTAATTAATGAGTTAGGTAGCTAAGATAGTCTGATTTGGGTTAGCTAATGGCTTAATTTAGTGATAGTTCGGTTTAAGTTAGCTAATGGTTCAAATCTAGCGGCTAATGTTAACAACTTTTTAATTTGTGTTAGCAAGAAGGAGCTTAAACATGTAAAATAGTTAGTGGTTCAATTTAGCTACTAAATTAGTTTGTTCAGGTTAGCTAACAGTTGAACAACATTTTGGTTCAGAGAGCTAGCTGCTGTGGTCTTGGTTCAATCATTAAACTTATCTGCTAGTATAAAACTCTTCCAGACCTCCACTTTACTACATTTCTCCTACATCAAGGGATATTATTCTTTTTCTGTTCTGTATGCAACTCAAAAGAGCATTTTGAATTATAAGCAAGATAACTTGTGAATAATGTAGTTGATATCTAATCAGTGTTTTTATTGATGAATAAGCAGCTGTGATGAGCGTATTTGTGTCGCAGCTGCATCTCATGAGCTGCCTCGTCTTCTCTGAACTCTGTCTGAGTGCATTCGCAGGTCGCATGACAAACGGGAATAAATTAAAAAGATGGAGCGAAGGGCCTCAGGGAGTTTCCCAGCATGCCAAGTGTAGTGCCCCGCAGAATGACTAACGAGCATTGATTAGGGCTTTGCATCTCATTAAAGAGGAGAGCTGATGAAAAAACAGAGAGGCTTTTTAGGAGAGGACTTTACACATGAGACGTTAGAAAGCAGGTTTTCTACTTTGTCTGTATGATTTATAACCGCACATTCTGCTGATGCTCTCAAATATAAATGGTTTCTCATCAGTGCACTGTTCAATATTACATTATAGCCTGAAACACTGGGAACACACACATCTGCTAAAAGCTCTCTGTTCAAAATGACTTTTCTACACTAGATGAGGAGCAAGAGTACAATGAACACAAAATTAATCTGAAACTATTAGTTGATTTTTCAATATGTTGTTGCCACTAGAGGTTGTAGCCTAACAAAAAAACGTAAATATGGGTCGTAATAAGCTGCTGCATAATCGACCTGTACGACCGTTTCTCTGGTGAGGACAGCCTGATGAAAACAGTTTTTATGTCAAAGGTAGAAACTCATAGCAGCAGAGTGACAATATGTGTATATTTTTTATTACTTTTATTTTATTATCCAATCACAAAATAAAATGTTTGTTTATTAATGTTTGTTTATTAATTTTCTGTCTATCAACAACTCAACTAATAATCTCTTACTGGACGGACATTATACTCAATTTATCAAGACAACAGGCACTAAAATATCATCAAATATAAAACAGGGACATAAGAAATGAAGTCTTGGTTCTCTCTGCAGTTCTTATATTAGTTCTTTATTATTAAGATGAAAAGAGAATCCAGCATTTCCTTGTAATAATCCTCTTATCTACTCCTTTCATAATCCAACTCACAGTTGCTCAGCTTCCTGCAGCGCATAGATCCAGACGGTAATAACGTCTGTAGAACAGGAGATACCATCAGACCATCCGGTGCTTCCTCCCACTGCCTCCTGCTGCCTGAGCCAAGCTGAGCATCAACGCCTCCATGTTCACAAACTAAACTCGATGAGGAAGTACTCAAATCCTTTGCCAAACTAAAAGTACAAACACCAAAGTCCTTATATAGGCAAGGCCCACCACTAGGCAGCCATCTTGGTAACGCCTCAGGTATTTGGGACTAACGAGATCAGGTCTCTCTCTAAATGAACGGGCAGAGAGCCATAACTGCTCTTTCACTGGTCACATGAGACATAAAACCTGCATGTAGAGAATCAGCATGAAAATCTGAAACAGTTTGATGACCTTGCCCCAAAATAAGATTTAAAAAGTGTTTTTCCCCACAGGTTATACTTCTACTACAGGAGGTCGTGAAAAAATGCTAAGCTAACTGATGATATGGATACAGTCAGCATATACCGTATTTATAGAAGGAACCACTGCAAGTACTGCAGATCACATCTGGAGCCTTTCCACGTAGTATTTTGGCGGACATGTAGTGCATCTGAAACTGTGGCAAATCTCAGCTGTGCTCTGACGACAGTGGACTCACATGATTGGCTGAATATGTGCCATTTTGAAACGGCACATTATTAAAGGTCCAGTGTGTAATATTTCTGAGGCTCTATTGACAGAAATGCAATATAAGATCCATAACTGTGTTTTCAGTGGTGTATAAACACCTTACATAATGAACCCCCTGCTGTGGAGGTCGCTGTATTTTGTCGTCATGTTTCTACCGTAGCCGCCAACGAACAAACAGCGCTACAGAGCGCGTTTCGTCATCACGGCGTTCTTCTTCTGCTTGTGTAATTCCAGTAGTGCAGAAGCCCGTCACTACATTGAATACGTACAAAGAAGAAGAAGAGGGAATAATAATAATAATGATAATAATAATAGCAATATACAGTCTCCCAGTAGTCTTCTGGTTTATTAGTAGTAAGAAGAGAAGTGACATTTGGACAACTGAAGGAGCACACGTGTTATTTAGCACGAGAGCCGACAGCTGACGGCAGAAATCACGGATGTTGTGGATTTTCCCAGATGGAAGGCTATAAAATTAATGTGGGACAGATGTTTTCAAAGCGGTGCTGAAGTTGTCTGTTTTCTGCTGGACAGGTAATGAACTTTGTTTGTCAGACTTAAGTGATGCAAATGCAAACTGCTGTGTGAGAGCTTTATCACAGAGAGCCGTGTTTCCCCTGTCAGTGGTGTGAAATATGGATTAATTTCATGTGGCCTACTTATTACTTATTACGTTAGCGAGACAATCAGCTGATCAGTAACGTTAATTGGCAATAAAACCCTAACGTCAGCTTAGAGCATGGAAGCATCAGCCAGCTAAACTTTTACTGACTGGTAGAATAACATTTATTGTTAGTTGGATTGGTTTATTCTCCAGCGCTGTGCTTTGGCTTGTGGTGTTATGTTAGTTGGATTAGTTTCATGTAGTGACTCTCTCTCTCTCTCCAGCGCTCTGTTTTGGCTTTGTATGTTATGTTCGTGAAAATCAGCTGATCGCACCTTCCAGCATCGAAGCTCAGATCAGTCAGCTAAACTTTGAAAAAACATGTAGTTGGATTGTAACTTCATGTAGTTCTTCTCCAGCCTCTGTTGTGGCTTTGTTATGTGGACAGAAATGTGCCGTTACCTTCGTGAGACAAACAGCTGCTGAATATTATTGGTAATGAAACAGAAACAGCAGGGAAGCTCAGATCAGCAGCTAAACTTCACATCTTACTGCCCTGGTGGAAAACATGTATTTCTTTTTACTGCTAATGGTGATATATAACAAGACCGTGTGTCTATCAAGTGACCAATAATGAATACTTTCCGAAATTTTCATTTAAAAAATGTTATTGGATATTGCTTCCCACTGTGCACACAAATGTGTAATTTGTACTTTCACATGCTAAATTAAAAACGTTGCACTGTTTTACCACAAGCTGAAATTATGGCTGTCAGTACTACTTTGTGTTTCTGTTGTATTTCAAAAAATTAAAAAAAGACATTTTGGTAATATTTGCAGATTATTTATCTAACTAAGCAAAGTGAGAGGAGCCTTAATCCTCCCCAGCCAATGACTTTGTAAA
>NC_060168.1:35326741-35327370 GCF_021292245.1 Micropterus dolomieu | reverse complement strand
TGTTATGTTTTCTTATGTTTTTTATGTGGTGACATTGCACTTTGAGCTTCTTGCATATTCTATTCCAATGTGGTTTTATACTGCAAATGGCTAATAAAGTGAATCTGAATCTGAAGATTTTCATATGAGATGAATCTGATTCAATTAAAACAACATTTTTATTGTCTATCATACAAGAGCGGTGTGGAGGACCCTCCGCATGAACGCACAAACGGAGTGGAAGTAGGCAGGGAGAGGGAGGAGCAAGCAGTTTCGGAAAGGCCCTCTGTCTCAGATCACATGAAGAACGACTTCCTGCTTTCTGCTGCAGCCGGAAGGTAAACAAACGAGTTTAGTGTCTCTGTTCTCGGCCTGACCCGATTTGGTGGTGTTCTGTCTGCAACCCTTTTAATGCTCCACATCTCCTCTGCACAGCTGCATCAGGACTCTCACGCTGAAATAAACATTCCATAAAAAGAATAAAAATCTCGTGTAAAATGAGCAGCACATACAGAGCAACCGTAGATCTTTCTGTACTTCCTCCTGTAAAGATGCTTGCAGTAAGATCTGCTGTAGTAGTAGTAGTAGTAGTAATAGTAGTAGTAGTAGTAGTAGTAGTAGTAGTAGTAGTAATAGTAGTAGTAGTAGTA
>NC_060168.1:35326220-35326721 GCF_021292245.1 Micropterus dolomieu | reverse complement strand
CTGCCCTGGTGGAAAACATGTATTTCTTTTTACTGCTAATGGTGATATATAACAAGACCGTGTGTCTATCAAGTGACCAATAATGAATACTTTCCGAAATTTTCATTTAAAAAATGTTATTGGATATTGCTTCCCACTGTGCACACAAATGTGTAATTTGTACTTTCACATGCTAAATTAAAAACGTTGCACTGTTTTACCACAAGCTGAAATTATGGCTGTCAGTACTACTTTGTGTTTCTGTTGTATTTTAATAAATTAAAAAAAGACATTTTGGTAATATTTGCAGATTACTTATCTAATTAAGCAAAGTGAGAGGAGCCTTAATCCTCCCCAGCCAATGACTTTGTAAACTTTATATGAGCTTATAATGGACTGTGGTGCAGAAACAGTGAGGCTCACATTGTCCTGGTATCTGTCAGTGGTCAGACTTGATGCACTAGATGTGATAGTGTTTGAGAATTTCTTAGTCCAGATGAGCCAACCCTCCCAAGATGTAAA
>NC_060168.1:35310625-35326120 GCF_021292245.1 Micropterus dolomieu | reverse complement strand
TCTCTCTCTCCCTCCCTCCCTCCCCTCCTTCTCTCTCTCCCTCCCCTCCTTCTCTCTCCCCCTCCCCTCCTTCTCTCTCTCTCCCTCTCCCCTCCTTCTCTCTCCCCCTCCCCTCCTTCTCTCTCTCCCTCTCCCTCAGTGATGTTCAGCTCTGCTCGGAGTCATGAGGTAAGGACCGACCGCTCCTTCTCTTTCTGCTTTTAATTCGCATTTATCTCATATTTAATCCGGTTTAACTCGGGTTAACCTTCCGCACCAAGCGGTTCTGCCCGGCTAGACTAGACCCGGCCCGGTTCGGCTCGGCCCGCTTGCTCCCGGTTCTGCTGCGAAACGCAGCGGATAAAGACAGTCGGAGCCTCGCTGATCGGCACCAGATGAGCCGCAGGAGGCTGATTTTCAGAGCTGCAGATTTCAGCTTCTGCTGATTTTTGATCATCATCTTTCGTGCGTATTGTCGGGGTGCGTCCCATTTTTTTGTCCTCCTTCATGCAGGCGGAGGGATGGAGGATGGGGAGGATGCAAGAGCTGATGAATCATAGATGTCGTCAGAAAAAAAGCAGCAACCAAAAAAAAAACCTGCCAGAGGTCAAATGTAAATTAAAACGGAATAAAACCAGATTTCCGTTTTAATTCTGCAGCTCGAGCTGGAAATCTGTCTGTTGGGTAGAAAGTCCTGATTTTGATCATTTCTGCATCTAAATCTGAGATTTATACACACCGACCTTCAATCACACATGTGAGTATTTGTTGGCTTTGAGTACCAGGTTGTTTGTTTTTCAGCTGGTCTGAGGCCTTGAACGCCTCCTGGTCCCTCCCAGTCTGCACTGGTTTCACTGGTTCATCGATGCTCTGTTCATCCTGTTCAAAACTCTCTATTCTGTCTGTCTCATTTTCAATCTCCAAGTGTTTCTCCAATACTTATAGAGGATCTGTGTCTTTCGGATCTTTGTTGTTGTTTATTCCTCTCTCTGATTATTGTTTCTGAATTGATCCGGACTGAATTTGACAGCAGATCTACAGAAAGGCGGATTTGATTATCCTGTGAGATATTATAGGATCAGGAGCAGCTCTGCTGATGGTGTTTTCAATTCATGTAGATATATTTGTTTTTTTTAAAGGATTAAACGTCACAATAATAATCTGTTTTATCGATCTATGAAAGAAAAGACGTAGAGGATCATTTTATTTAAAGCTGCTCATGTCGCTGCAGTTCTGTCCTTTGAGCAGTTTTCTGATGTTACTGTACATCACACGTGGATTCATCCGCCGCTGGAAGTAGTCCCCAGCAGATGCACTATTTCCTCCGGTTTGTCTGATAGAAACTACAGTGAGCAGCAGTTTCAGAAACATGAGGTGTTTTTAAATATTTACGTCTTCAGGAGGAAGCAATGGGCT
Source organism: Micropterus dolomieu (assembly GCF_021292245.1). Classification (NCBI taxonomy): domain Eukaryota; kingdom Metazoa; phylum Chordata; class Actinopteri; order Centrarchiformes; family Centrarchidae; genus Micropterus; species Micropterus dolomieu. The sequence continues at coordinate 35,324,725 of NC_060168.1, read as the reverse complement.
CGCAGCTGAGAGCCACAGATAGGAAGTCAGACATGTTGCTGGTTTGAGTCTGAACACGAATTGTGTTGATTGGTCTTCTGTTATTAGCTCATTTTGTGGCTCAGTATCCGAGGAAGTAACGTTCTTATTGGACGCTCCTGCAGAACATGATGGCGTGTTTACACAGAGGCTGGGCGGTCTGTTAATCAGCCCTGACGGTTCATTTCAGATCGATCGACTGCAGATTTCTGAAAACAACTTCACGTCCTACCTGAAGTCAACAGCTGATCATGTGTCTCCTTAACTCAGACCAGGAGAATCTTTTGATAATCACTGTAATAATGTTTTGGTGCCTGATGTGACGTCAACATGTTCAAACACCACTGGGCTTCAGGTCACATGTTTCCTTTATTAGAGAGGAGACAGGAAGTGAAGGCGAGAACTGTGATTAAAATGGTCCAAGTCATAAGAAAAGCATGCAGGTCGAGGTTTAGGTGTGTCAGAACAGTTTCTGATTCTTTGAAAACAGATTTACAATACAGTGATTTACAGTACAATGATGATCGGGATCCAAGCAAGTCATGAAAAACGCAACATTTGACATTTTCAGAAGAGAAGACGACTAGAGAGATTAAAGTGATAAAAGAATTTGGACTTTGAGATAATTGGGGAAACGCAAACTTTATTTTTACAGTGTCACCTTGAAATCAGAGTGTCATTATACACTGAACAAAATGATAAAGGCAACCCTTTTGTTTTTGCCCCCATTCATCATGAGCTGAACTCAAAGATCTAAGACTTTCTCTATGAACACAAAAGGCCTGTTGCTCTCAAATATTCTTCTTCTTCTCCTTTGCCGAGATAATCCATCCACCTCACAGTTGTGGCATATCAAGATGCTGATCAGACAGCATGGGGATTGCACAAGTGTGCCTTAGGCTGGCCACAATAAAAGGCCTTAGGCTGGCCACAATAAAAGGCCACTCCAAAATGTCCTGTTTCACTGTAATGGGGGGTCTGGAAACCAGTCAGTATCTAGTGTGACCACTATTTGCCTCACACAGTGCAAATTACCAAATTCTATGCATCAACTGAGTAGTGACCCTAGATTGTACAAACCAAATTTTGTAAGAACCCATGCCGTAAATTACAAAGTATAAACTTTTTGCAAGCGCAGTGCCCCCTAGTGGAAGAATGTCCCTGGAAACCTCAGCAAAGCCGGCCAAGCATCTGAACAGACGTGTCAAGTTTGGTTACAATAGGTTTAGCCAACACGTAAAGTTGACTGTTATAGCGCCACCATGAGGTCTACGAGTGCCATTTTTTTGCCTGATTAGTGGGTGGAATTTTGTGCAGTTTTTGCTGTCCAAACTCTTTAAGCTGAGAAAAACAAGAAAGAAAGAAGAAAAATAGTCAGAACAAAAGCAATAGGGATCCAAGCAGCGAAGATCCCTAATAAAATCCTTATCTTCCTGGTCGGTGTCGGTCTGATGGGGGATGCTGGAGGCTGCAGGACTGGATGGAGGGCGTGGCTGCTCTGTTTACTGATGGACAAACATCCAACTGAGAGAAACATACGGACGCTTGGTCAACACCCCTTGGCGTCGCTTTTTAATGCCCTGTAGTGTCAGTAATAAATAATATAATTAAAATAAAGACAGAAAAATAAAAAATAAAAAAAAATATTTTAAAACCAACATTACAAAGTGTTTTACAATGATCAAATACAAGTTATAAAATAATTAATTTTAAACAATTTCAACCAGTTGAAACGTGAAGGCAGGTAAAACAAAACAGATTTGACATATGAAAGTCATTTCTAAATTTTACTTAAAATAAAATCATGTAAAATCAGGGAAGGCTCTTCGAGGTTTTAAAGAGTTCACTGAATCAGCCGACCTGATTTCTGGGGTAGATTGTTCCAGAGCCTCTGTGCCCGACTGCAAACGCTCTGCCCCATCTCTATTTACAATCGTGTCGGGTACTAGTAGGTCTGTAAGACAGCAGGAGGCACGACCATGTAAAGCCTTAAAAGTGAACAGTAAAATCTTTAAATCAGATCTAAAACAAACTGGGAGCCAGTGTAATGAGGCTAAAGCAGGAGTGATGCGCTCACGTTTCTTGGTTCTGGTTCTGCAGCCGGGCAGTAAAAATGATGTTACAGTAGTACTGGGATGAAATAAAAGCCTGTAAAATAGTGTCAGTGTCTTTAAAAGTTAAAAAGGGGGTGGATTTTTGAAATACGCAACATCCAGTAAGACTTTCAAAATAAAACTAGTGGTAAACGTTGTGAAAAGTCGCAGTTTGGTTAGGTATAGAAAAATAAGTGCATAAAGTAGCATGACTAAAAAGATGCTGACCTTTTGTTTTACACCTCCTTACTCTGACTTTTCTGTTATTTATTCAGGGTCTCTTTTAGCGTTGAACTAAGTTATGAGGCTAAAGGCTGCCATGTGCGTTGGTACCAGACGCCGAAACACGAGACAAAGCGTTGGTTTCTGACGCCCTGGGAATAAGAACAGGCTGGAATAGGGATTAACTAGGTTAATAAAAGTATATTACACAGTGTTTATTTTATTAATCAAACATGGCGTCTCCGGGTCTGACGTACTGCACAAACTGGATTTTTCAAAATAGAAGTTGACTCCACGTCTTCCTGATTCCCACCAACATCTAAAATTACATAAAGTTCAAGCGTCCATGCGGGACAACCGGAGCTACGTCCCTGTCTCACTGAATCCAAAGAAAGTCTTTCTTTAAATGTGGATGCCGCTATTTAAATCTATAAAATCTTTATTAAACCCCTTTTAAACTCACACAAATTTAATCTTCTTGGTACAAATTCAGAATTCTTCCTCATACGGACTAAACATGGGGATTTATTGATGTACTTCTGAATGTCATTATGTTCATCTCCACCCTGGGAGCTGCAGGAAATTCATTCCAGGTTGGAGAAGCTGCAGGACTGTAACTCCTGGTCAGGGTCTTTATCGCCCTCAGAGACAGGTGTCTAATGTATGTACGTGTATGTGATGGTAGTTCAGTGAGAGTCCTCCCTGTTTAAAGTTGCTGCTGACTCCGGGTTCCTCTGCCGTCTGTCTGAATGTTCCTTCAGTTCACTGATTCACAACTTTGTAAGAACGTCCACTTTTTAAAACAGTTAATATCATCAGTAACCCACTCTAAGATCATACAGAACATTTTTCTCTTAACTCAGACATTCAGGTATTTTAAATTTTCCTTATGATGTGTTTAAGGACACTCGGACATTTAAGAGTCGGCTGCTGAGTTACAAAGAAACAAGGAAATTCACCTCCATGTTTTTTTCTTCTGTTGTTTGATTTCCTGATTCTTCATCACTCTGAGGTTGTTCAGCAGCAGCTGCAGCAGCTAATTCCAGATGTCGGAGTGTCCTTGAACACACCAGCAGGAAGTGTTTTTGCTCCCAGCTGCAGCTCCTCATGATGATGGTGTTTAGCACAAAAACAAGCAAAGGTGAAGGATCATCTCTCTGCAGCAGGTTTACTTTCATGGAAACAGGCTGAAGCCTTCGAGCTGCCTGGAGGAAAGAGATCAATGTAAAAACTGATGGAGCAGTAATTGGAACATGGAAAGTGATTATCAGAGGTATGTGATGTGAAGTGTTTGTCGGTCTGATAACAGCAGGAAAACATGGTTTTAAACCCCCCTAATTTAATTACAGTCTTCTGTAGGCTGCTGATGGAGATTTGATCCTGATACTGATTCAGTCCGATCTGATATTAATAGATAATATTTATTGAAAAGGTTTCCCCCTCAATAAAGTTGCTGAGTTCACATGGTAGGGCTGCACGATATTGGAATAAACTGACATAGAAATATTTTTCTTTAGCTATGTACCGTGTATTGTGATTTTTCCCCAGATGACTTCTGTTGTTCTATTTTATAAGAATTATACATCTTAGAATTATTATTGGGGTGACTTTGTTGGGAAAATGCGTAGAAAATAAAAATTGATAAGTTGAAATGTTTCTTTTTAGTCTGAATAGATGTTTTTTTAGAGCAAACTGTCCGTACTTGAGCTTTAATGCAGTAAACATTTACAAAAGTTGCTTTTTCAGTGCTTTTCTCCTGTTCCTCACTTATTTTCAAGTTGTTGTCGACAGCTACCGGGTCAGGCGGGGCCTGCTTTGGTTGTTTGATAAACTGATCAGGAACAGTAATGTGATTGTTGGTTCGCTGTGCATGCAGAGCCTGCTTGTCACGAACAAGAAATGTATCCAAGAACCCTTAAATGGGAGTAAATTATGTTTATTAAATTGTGCAGCCCTCTAAAATAATATATATTTCTGTGTGTGTCTGAGGAAACTGAAGCTCTCTGGGTTTTTGACACGACAGTAGCTGCCACATGAATGTTTGTTTTTAGTACAGATTTCCTCTTTTGATGCTGTTTTACGTCCATGGCCGTGTCCACGTCTACACCTGTCTGCTGAGGGTTAGGACCAGTTTGTGTTTCTGATGACTTCACGTTTATATTCAGATGTGTTGATCTGTTCTGATTTATATCGCAGACGTTCAGAAACCAGCAGAGACCTGGACCTCTGAGGGTTTCAGACTCTGTCGGCTCAGGTTGACGTGATGTTCAGGAGCTGATTTTGGGTCGTGGCGGTTCGGGCAGCTCCTGCTGTGACTCAGTAGCCTTGGGGACAGGAAGTCCTTCCTCTCTGAGCTGGAAAAGGCAGCGATGTCCTGTTATGTAACGGGAGAAAAGCACGGTCTGACATTCCTCTTGTTTGCAGTGCTGCTGACTGATGGTTTAAGTCTGAATTAGAATCTGAAAAACTCAAGCTCCACTTCCTGGCTTGTTCCAGAGCTTCTACCTGCTCGACCACAGGTGGAGTTTGCTCAGTTTGTCATGTTGGGTTCTGATTTCTAGTCCAAAGTTTGAGTCTGATGAAGCGGCCATGTTGTCTTCTGTGTTTGTTTTCTTTTGTCAACTTCTCAATAATTTCCAGTTTATTAAGTTATAATGTTACACTGGTTTCAGAGTCTAGTGGATTGTTTACTTACAGTAGTTTAAGCTGTCAGTGATTGCATAGCAAATTATGGTTGTGCTCTGTAAGTTAAAAACAGGTTACAGGTTTATAGTTGATTATGCAACGTCACAGTTTTATTTAGTTAACGTTACACTGGTTTGAGAGTCTGCAGGGCGTGTTGACTTACAGTATTTAATAAGCCGTCATTAATTGCATTGCACATCACATGGTTGTCCTCTGTAAAGGAAAGACAGGTCACAGTTACAGAATTCCTTATAGCTCTGCAGTTTTATTAGACACCTGGATTGAACGCAGCAGGTGATACAGCATTCGTAATAACCACGAGAGACTTGACTTGGACTCTACCTCAAAGACTTGTGAGCATCTCTGTCTTCTTCTTCTTGTTTCACTTCAGGCAGAATCAGTCAGACAGACACGAAGCGGCTCCGGATCCAACAATCCGTTATTAATCTGCAGCCTCAGAGGAAGCCGGCAGCGTCTGCAGACGGCTTCAAACCCACAAAGCGTCCGAAGATCAGCTGCTGTTCTGTTGGTCTTAATATCACAGCGATCCTCCTCAGGACCAGGTCCTTGTTAGAGTTCAGTTAGAGTGTAGCTCCTGTTTCTGGAGATGAAGGTGACTCATTTTGACGGTTGTTGTCACGTTTATTGAAGAATATGTCGAGTGTTGTTCTGTATTTTTCTTCTTGTCAACAAATCAAACCAGGTTTCCTTTAGTCCTGAACCAGCAGAGTCCTGCCTGAGGATCTGAGGCTCTGGTTCATATACATAAATATCAACATATTTCCATCCTTTCAAAATAAAACTAATGGTTAATGTTGTGAAATGTCACAGTTTGGGTAGGTTTAGGAAAAGATCATGGTTTGGGTTATACTTAGCTCTAGTGTGTGTAATATCTATTGACGGAAATGCAATATAAAATCCAAAACTTTTTCAGTGGTGTATAAAGACCTTCCATAATGAATCGTTATGTTTTTATTACCTTAGAATGAGACATTTATATCTCTTACATGGAAGGACCCAGCTTGCGCCACCGTGTTTCTACAGTAGCCCAAACGGACAAATGGCTCTACATAGCAGTCGGTTTCTATGTTATATTGTTTGTTTCTTATACTTTATGTGTGTTTTATACTTGCTGCAGCACAAATTACCCATGAAACAAACAATATGTTGAATTGAATTGAACTGGTGACCACTGAAGAGGCAGAAACGGGCTAAAAACGGGCTGAAACAGGTCGATGTAATAATTGTTTGTAGAAGCCGAGAGGCTGCGTTCGCACCAGCTGACGGCCTGAGGTCGCTTTGTGTATTTAAAGCCTGAATATAATACAACAATAATCTGGCCAACATGAAGTTAAAAGCGTGACTGAGCTTCAGGTCGAGAGAGAAACGAGAGTTTAAAGATGCTCGTCGTGTGTGGATGAGACGCACTAAAGTAACTTTCAGCAGCTTTTGTTAGCTTAGCATTTAGCATCCGGAGGGCACCCTGCTCCTCCTCCTCATCTCAGGGAGGTTCTCCTCTCTGTCTGACGCTCCAGATTAAGTTCTGCTCTCGGTTTACAGATTACAGTGAAAACGTCCCGACCGAGTTGCAGCTCCAGGCTGAAGCCGTTTTTAAAGCAGAAACCTCCAGAGACGTGCAGATATCTGGACGTTTGACTGACTCTGCTCTTTACATGCAGACGCCATTTTCTCCTCCTCCTCCTCTTTGCCTGGAGGATGCGGTTGCCACGGTAACCAGACAGTCCCAGGGGGGAGGGAGAGATGCAGGCTGGGAGGAGGATGTGGGGGTGGAGCAGGTGACGGTGAACATGTTTTTATTAAGAAGGTTACAGATCTGAGAGCAGCAGCTGAAATACTGAAATGCATCATTTAATCACGGCGTCTGTCGGCAGCTGCAGGACGCGGACGACCGCACTTTCTTCTTCCTCTTTGTTCTTTCCTTCCTCCTCTCTCTGGTCTCTTCCTGTTCCATCTTTTCTTCTTCGTCTCATATTGGGGTCACACGTCAGATGATCGGCCGTTGCCATAGCAACTGCACCGTTAGCTGGCTCCGTTAGCGCTCGTTTAGTCTCAGTCTGAATCGTTATCCTCTCAGGAGCATTTCTTTACCCATCATGCCTTGCAGCGACTGCAGCAGTGAGCGGTGTGTGTGTGTGTGTGTGTGTGTGTGTGTGTGTGTGTGTGTGTGTGTGTGTGTGTGTGTGATGATAGCGAGGCAGAAAGAGCCGTCGCTTGATGTAAATGAGCATCAATAGATCGCACACACACCAGCTGAGCTCTGCAGCATCACAGGGACCCCTAATCTGAACCTGAGTCTAGACCTGAACACTGAACCAGGTCTGACTGTGCATTCATCATGTGTCGGAATAATCTGAAATAAAATTCCCGTAAAATTCATGTGAACGATCCCTGAAGTTGGAACAACAACATCTGAGGAAATTTTGGTGTACGAGTTGCCGAGGTTAGAAACGTTTGGTTAATGGTGAAAAATCACTTATTGCATACATTTTTTGCTAAGTTGTCATATGGACGCTGCTGTCATTCCCAAATTGATTGACAGGTTGGTTTTTTTTTTAACACTAAAAGGAAAAAGAGCTAATTCAGAAATTATGATCAGCTGTTGAACACAAAATGTTGATCATCTATAACTCATTGAAGATGGCGTCATCATGGCCAATAATCAGAGTGCATTATGGTAAAAAAATATAAAATCAGACGTGTTCTGAGTCCTGTGAGCCGGCCCTCTGCAGTCTGTCCTGTAACCTGAGGACACGTCTACACTGAACAACGGTCTGGATCCTGTTTCTCAGACCACCTCCTCCCCCTACCCACAATCCCCTGGGGCTCAGCGCCTCATAATGAATGCAGCAGTGACATTTGCTGCACCGACCTCCTGCTGACTTCAGATCTGCTGCACCGAGCTGAAAAAAACCTGACAGCAGAGACACAGAGTCACCTGAATAACAAATAGCCTGTGTTTTATTTACTGTCTGAATCAAACAGCAGCGCCTCGTGTCGGCTTCTCTCTCGGACCCGTCGTCTCTGCAGTGAAGGTCGCGCTCAGTGTCAGTCACATGAGCAGCTCTGAAGAGTTCACTGAGCATGTGCAGCCCTGACCCCAAGCTAACGACCTCACTGTGTCACACCTATCGATCGGTTTATTGACTTATTGTGCATATTTCTACAAACTGTGCAGTCAGATGTTACACAGCCGCCCTAGAAAAGAATATAACAGTTATTAAAATAGTTATTTTAGTAAAGACAATATAAAAACTAAAATATTTCTCTGTTTACACACAAACCCTCGTCGTTCTGTGCAGAAAAAAATCTTGAACTTTATCTGAAGATAATGTGAGATTGTTTTACTACAGAAGTCCCCCCATGCTGAAGCTTAACCAGGAGCTTTGAGTTGCCCAAACACAACCATGAAAACATTCACTCTACTTTTTATTAAACAAGCGTAATGTGTCAGTTTGTTTAATATCTACATCATATACCAAATACCAAAGCAGTACAGGTGGTACATTATAATTATACTAGTATTGATAGCGATATTAGTTTATTGTTAAATGTGCAGTGGATGCACAAAGAAATTCTTATCTTGTTTCACCTCCAGATGCTGCAAACACACTTAAAAGAGATAACAACTAATATAAAAATATATTTAAAGTACAGATCATGATGAAAGTAATGGGACTAATCATAACATGGGAGCAGCAGGAAGCCCGCAACCACAGATCCAGAGCCCACAGATCCAGAGCCATCCTGCAGAAAGCAACAGAAGAAGAGAGGGACGAGAAAGCACAAGACTATGGTAAAGGGAAGAAGTCGAATTAGTAACATGCTGTAATGGGATGAGGTTGCATACAGATGAGGAGGAAGAGGAGCTTAGTGCATCATGGGAAGAACCCCGGAAGTATAGGGCTATAGCAGCATAACTAAGGTTCAGGACTCACCAGAGCCAGCCCTAACTATAACAATAAAAACATACAGTGTACTTTGTTTCCTTCAACAGCCAGTACTGTCATTATGTACTGATACTGGGTTCAAATTAAAACACACAGAACAGAATAACGTTTAGGTCTAAAACATCAAAGAGGTTAAACACACGTTTTAGTTTAAAGTCTCTCGCTGTTTGTGTTCGGACGAGTGGAAAGTGTGACGAGTTGTCAGACTGATTCAGGATCAGATGAGTGGAGGCTGGAAACAGCCGCAGGAGAAACTTAGATAACATGTTATCTAACAGCTGGACTGAGCTTCCTGTCGGGCCGCTCTTAGCAGAACTCATCAGGAGGAGGAGGAGGAGGAGGAGGAGCTCTGGTTCAAGTCTGGTTTCAAACCTTCAGTTTCTCCCCTCGTTTCCCAAAAGTATAAGTAAGAGAAACGACCTGGAAGCTGTTTAGTGATGAACCTTCAGAAGTGCTGCATTTGAGTTCAGCAGAGGTTTTGTGCCCTTCAGCGAGGATCTATAGGTGGGATTGATTTGTTCGTCGCGGTGCATTCATGCTGTGTCTGCAGAATGGGAAGAACTTATTCTGATGTCTTCACAGATTAATACAAGGAGTTAGCCCTGCTGCTAACCGTGTAGCTTCTTTTGTTGTTTGTAAATGTGTTACTGAGTGAAACCAGATACAAACAAACAAACAAACAAACAAACAAACAAACAAACATTGTGATTGTGTCCGTGTTCATGCTGGTTTTGGTTTTGGTGCAGCTGCCGGCGGTTTGCAGCCGTTCTGCAGCTCCTTCGGTTAAAACAATGTTTGGTGAACGCAGCTTCTGACTGTGTGAAGGCAGGTGAGGGTAATAACACCTCCTCCACCTCTGTGCTCCTCCTGCAGGAGGTGCTGCAGAGTGTGAAGATGGCCAAAGCCGTGGCTTCCTACGACCAGCTGGCCCACCAGGTGGAGGCGCTCCGGAAGGAGAACTCCCACCTGAGGAGGGAGCTGGAGGACAACTCCAACCACCTGTCCAAACTGGAGACCGAGACCACCGGCATGAAGGTCAGTCTGGATACACCAACCCCCAAGACCACCACACTCAACACTGCCAACACCACCGACACACAGTTAAAGGACCAAACCGCTGCTTATTTTTCAACATATAAATATATATAATTTGTCTGTGAATGAAAATACAGGCAAAGCTGAGCAAAAACAGTCATTTGTAATCAGGCATTTTGTCTCATTTAACATTTTAACTCTTTAATGGGGTGGTGATGGAGCAGTGGATAAGACATGCCTTTGGTGGAAGAGACCCGGGTTCGAATCCACTGTGAATCCCTGAGTAAGACACTTTTACCCCCGTTGCTCCAGAGGCGTGCGACCTCTTACATATATAGCAACTGTAAGTCGCTTTGAATAAAAGCATCAGCTAAATAAATAAATGTAAAAATCACGTCGTAAATTTAAAACCTCAAATGTCCAAAATCAACTATATTTAGAAAATAATCAATAAACAAACCGAGAGACAGAAACCTGTCAGATCAGGCTAAGACCCAAATCCTGCTGGAGATAAATCCCATCAGCTGCACATACACATGTGCGTGTACACATGCATGTGACTACACACACACACACTCACGTGTCCAGATGCTCAGTGCAGCTGGATTATCAGACTGAGCTCAGCCGGTCTGATCAGAATCAGGATCTCTGACACATAAACAGAAGATAGAGGAGAGCTAACGCTGGTTCACCTGCAGCAGGTGAGTCTGCAGGGGTTAAATCAGGAGGACGAAGCTCGAACACGAAGGAGAAACTTCTGATCACGGTTGTTTGGGATGTGGTGATTTTTTATCTGCTGCTTGTGGGTTTGACCTGTTTCATGGGATTATTATCTTCTGTGTTTGCTGAAACACTAGCAAAAGCAGAATATCAGAGCAAAGACAGCAGGACTGAGGAGGTTAAGATCTGGTACAGCTAAATATTTATCTGTGTCTGAGTTCATGTGCTCATAGCAGCGGGGACGGAGACAGACATGCAGCTACTGCTGACAACAAGACATGTTGTCCTGAGGTGGAGTTTTCATTCTGCAAATACACAGAGGTGGATGAAGTATTCACATCCTTTACTTAAGTTAAAGTACTAATACTTCACTGTAAAAATACTGTTACAAGCTCATAATCAGTAAAAGTACTCAAAGCAGAAAGAAAAACTCCCTTTGACTGTTGTACTCATTATAAATGATAACATTTTATTGTTATTACTCAGGCGTTCACGTAAAAGCAGGATTTACTGCTGTAGTTTTTGAGGTGGAACTGTTTTATATCAGACTGCAATTATAGTATTTATTTATTTTTTTCATTCTGGATCAATCTGCTGATTATTTTCTCCAGTAATCAATTGTAGAAATTCTGAAAAGTGTGAGAAATGTTGTCCCAGTTACTCAGAGCCCAAAGTGACTCCTTCATGACGCTTGTTCTGTCAGTCCAAACCTTAAAATTATTAAAAATACATTTTAATGGGGTGGTGATGTCGCAATGGATAAGACACATGCCTTTGGTGCGGGAGACCCGGGTTCAATTCCCACTGTGACACATCCACCATTGTGTCCCTGAGCAAGACACTTAACCCCTCGTTGCTCCAGAGGCGTGCGACCTCTGACAGTTGTGAACCATGAAATGTTTGTAATGTTCAAATGTTTTCATGAGTATAAGTGATTTATTGTTTTTAGTTTTTTTGTTATCGCAGTATTTGTATGAGAAGTATGAGAAAAATTTTGTAGAATTTCACTCTTCTTGGTATCGACTACTACATTTCTGGAATTGTGACATCCCTAGTCTGTACACACCTTCAGTCTGGCCGGTCTCCTGGGACCAGTTCACCTTGGAAGACCTCCTCCTCCCCCAGCTACACCTGGGTGGTGCTTCTCTCCTGTGATACCTGTTTTCACACTACAAAAATGTTTCTGTCTCTGAATCTCCGGTTGTTCCTCCTCTTCTGATGCAGGAGGTGTTGAAGCAGCTGCAGAGTAAACTGGAGCAGGAGGCGGGAACATTGGCCTCGTCCGGGAGGAGCGACGTGCTGCACCAACTCAAAGGTCTGGATCCTTTTTCTCCAGAGTCACACGAGTTTAATGTTTACAGTCTGATTCTGCTCGACTCTGCTGGTCTGAGCCTCCGCTGGGACCGATCATCCTTCACAGAGAAATTAATCGACTCAATCAGTTAACCTGATTGGCTGCAGCTGGCTCTGCCTCGTTATGACTCCGTCCAATCAAAAAAGCTAATTCATGCCAATTAGTTTGTCTGGATGGGAATTAAATTGACTCCAATTAAGTTTAACAGCAGACGTGTTTGTAGAAAACAGTTCAGTTCTGTCTGTCAGAAGAAATTATGGATAACAGATAGATGGTAGGAGGGAAGGAAGAAAGGAAAGACGGAAAGGAAAGGATGGAAGGGAAGATGCAAAGAAAGGAGGAGAGAGAGGAAGGAAGAGAATCAAAGGAAGGAAGGGTAGAAAGAAAGGATGGGAGGGAAGGAAGGAAGCTAGATAAAGAGGATGGAATGGAGAAAAGAAGGAAAGGAAGAGAGAGTGAGTGAAAGGAAAGAAACGAACAAATAAACAGAAGAAAGAATGAAATAAAAGAAGAAAGAAAGGAAAAGACGGAAAGGATGGAAGGAGAAGGGAAGATGGAAAGAAAGGAAGGTAAAACAAAATGAAGGTAAAAGAAAAGGGGAAGGAAAGGAAGAGAGGGAGGTAGGAAGAGAAGGTAGTAAGGAAGAAAGAAAAAAGGAGGGAAAGAAGGAAGAAGTTAAGGAAGAGAGAAAGAGTTGGTGGGTGGAAGGACAGGAAGGAAGAAGGAAGGAAGACAAACATACATAAAAAGAGCGATGGTTGGATGATGGATGGGTTTGATTAATCATATTTATTGGTCCTCCTCCTCCCTCAGAGCTCCACATGGACCTCACCAACTACTACGAACTCAAACACCAACCTCACAACCTGAGGCTGCTTACAGACAGCATGGGAGGGGCGGGGCTAACAGGTGTTGGTGGAGGGGTGGAGCTAGATGCTTGTCTGGCTTTGCCTCCTTCCTCCTGCTCCTCCTCCTCGGCGGCGGGCAGAGCAAGAAGTCCGCTGAGAGCGTCATCACGTATGAGCGCAGCATCTGGTGGCGAGGCCGCCGCCGTAATGATACCCCATCACTTCCTGGACGGAGCCCCGCCCAAAACAGCTGTGATTAGTGGTGCGGATGGTCGACAGAGCGATCATCACCTGGAGGAGCTGTACAAGGAGAGGTCAGCTGATTGTTTTAATTCTCCTGGAGATGGTGTGAGGGTTGGGTGGCGTGATGGTTGGGTGGGTGGCGTGAGGATTGTTCTGGGTGGCGTGAGGATAAGTTTGGGTGGGTGGCATGAGGATTGGGTGGCGTGAGGATTGGGTGGGTGGTTGGTTGGGTGGCGTGAGAATTGCTTTGGGTGACGTGAGGATTGTTTGGTTGGGTGGCGTGAGGATTGGGTGGTTGGTTGGGTGGCGTGAGGATTGGGTGGGTGGTTGGTTGGGTGGTTGGTTGGTTGGTTGGGTGGCGTGAGGATAAGTTTGGTTGGGTGGCGTGAGGATAAGTTTGGTTGGGTGGCGTGAGGATAAGTTTGGTTGGGTGGCGTGAGGATAAGTTTGGTTGGGTGGCGTGAGGATAAGTTTGGTTGGGTGGCGTGAGGATAAGTTTGGTTGGGTGGTTGGTTGGGTGGTTGGTTGGGTGGCGTGAGGATTGGGTGGTTGGTTGGGTGGCGTGAGGATTGCTTTGGGTGACGTGAGGATTGTTTGGTTGGGTGGCGTGAGGATTGGGTGGTTGGTTGGTTGGGTGGCGTGATGATTGGTTGGTTGGGTGGCGTGATGATTGGTTGGTTGGGTGGCGTGAGGATTGCTTTGGGTGACGTGAGGATTGTTTGGTTGGGTGGCGTGAGGATTGGGTGGTTGGTTGGGTGGCGTGAGGATTGCTTTGGGTGACGTGAGGATTGTTTGGTTGGGTGGCGTGAGGATTGTTTGGTTGGGTGGCGTGAGGATTGGGTGGTTGGTTGGGTGGCGTGAGGATTGCTTTGGGTGACGTGAGGATTGGGTGGTTGGTTGGGTGGCGTGAGGAT
>NC_060168.1:35296768-35310525 GCF_021292245.1 Micropterus dolomieu | reverse complement strand
GTGAGGATTGGGTGGTTGGGTGGCGTGAGGATTGGGTGGTTGGGTGGCGTGAGGATTGGGTGGTTGGGTGGCGTGAGGATTGGGTGGTTGGGTGGCGTGAGGATTGGGTGGTTGGTTGGTTGGGTGGCGTGAGGATTGGGTGGTTGGTTGGGTGGCGTGAGGATTGCTTTGGGTGGCGTGAGGATTGTTTGGTTGGGTGGCGTGAGGATTGCTTTGGGTGACGTGAGGATTGTTTGGTTGGGTGGCGTGATGATTGGGTGGTTGGGTGGCGTGAGGATTGGGTGGTTGGTTGGGTGGCGTGAGGATTGCTTTGGGTGACGTGAGGATTGTTTGGTTGGGTGGCGTGATGATTGGGTGGTTGGTTGGGTGGCGTGAGGATTGCTTTGGGTGACGTGAGGATTGTTTGGGTGATGTGAGGATTGGGTGGTTGGTTGGTTGGGTGGCGTAAGGATTGCTTTGGGTGACGTGAGGATTGGGTGGTTGGTTGGTTGGGTGGCGTGAGGATTGCTTTGGGTGACGTGAGGATTGTTTGGTTGGGTGATGTGATGATTGGGTGGTTGGTTGGCGTGAGGATTGGGTGGTTGGGTGATGTGAGGATTGGGTGGTTGGTTGGTTGGCGTGAGGATTGGGTGGTTGGTTGGTTGGCGTGAGGATTGGGTGGTTGGTTGGTTGGCGTGAGGATTGGGTGGTTGGTTGGTTGGCGTGAGGATTGGGTGGTTGGTTGGTTGGCGTGAGGATTGGGTGGTTGGTTGGTTGGGTGACGTGAGGATTGTTTGGTTGGGTGGTTGGTTGGTTGGGTGGCGTGAGGATAAGTTTGGTTGGGTGATGTGATGATTGGTTGGTTGGGTGATGTGATGATTGGTTGGTTGGGTGGCGTGAGGATTGGGTGGTTGGTTGGGTGGCGTGACGTGAGGATTGCTTTGGGTGGCATGAGGATAAGTTTGGTTGGGTGGCGTGAGGATTGGGTGGTTGGTTGGTTGGTGTGAGAATTGCTTTGGGTGGCATGAGGATTGGTTGGTTGGGTGGCGTGAGGATTGGTTGGTTGGGTGGCGTGAGGATTGGGTGGTTGGTTGGGTGACGTGAGAATTGCTTTGGGTGGCATGAGGATAAGTTTGGTTGGGTGGTGTGAGGATTGGGTGGTTGGGTGATGTGAGGATTGGGTGGTTGGTTGGTTGGCGTGAGGATTGGGTGGTTGAGTGGCGTCAGGATTGGGTGGTTGGTTGGTTAGGTGACGTGAGAATTGCTTTGGGTGGCATGAGGATAAGTTTGGGTGGGTGGCGTGAGGATTGGGTGGTTGGTTGGGTGGTGTGAGGATTGGGTGGTTGGTTGGGTGGCGTGAGGATTGGGTGGGTGGCGTGAGGATTGGGTGGGTGGCGTGAGGATTGGGTGGTTGGTTGGTTGGTTGGTGTGAGAATTGCTTTGGGTGGCATGAGGATAAGTTTGGTTGGGTGATGTGAGGATTGGGTGGTTGGTTGGGTGGCGTGAGGATTGGGTGGTTGGTTGGGTGGCGTGAGGATTGTTTGGTTGGGTGGCGTGAGGATTGGGTGGTTGGTTGGTTGGTTAGTGTGAGAATTGCTTTGGGTGGCATGAGGATAAGTTTGGTTGGGTGATGTGAGGATTGGGTGGTTGGTTGGGTGGCGTGAGGATTGTTTGGTTGGGTGGCGTGAGGATTGGGTGGTTGGTTGGTTGGGTGGCGTGAGGATAAGTTTGGTTGGATGATGTGAGGATTGGGTGGTTGGTTGGGTGGCGTGAGGATTGGGTGGTTGGTTGGGTGGCGTGAGGATTGGGTGGTTGGTTGGGTGGCGTGAGGATTGGGTGGTTGGGTGGCGTGAGGATTGGGTGGTTGGTTGGTTGGGTGGCGTGAGGATTGGGTGGTTGGGTGGCGTGAGGATTGGGTGGTTGGTTGGTTGGGTGGCGTGAGGATAAGTTTGGTTGGATGGTTGGGTGGCGTGAGGATAAGTTTGGTTGGATGATGTGAGGATTGGTTGGTTGGGTGGCGTGAGGATAAGTTTGGTTGGATGATGTGAGGATTGTTTGGTTGGTTGGATGATGTGAGGATTGGTTGAACAGTGATATCTAACAGACTGTGTGTGACTGTCTGTAGGAACCTCCTGCTGGGGGAGATCGACCGCGAGGAGAGGGAGCGCTGCTGGTACTTCAGCCAGCTGGAGGCGCTGTCACAGAGACTGAACCAGCTGCCTCGCATTGACACGGTGACTATACACACACACACACACACACACACACACCACTGCCTGTGTGTTGATCAAAGATGGGAACTCGAGTCCGACTTAAGTCGCACATGCAGTGACTTCAGATTCGACTCAGAATCGAGGTGCGGGACTCGTGACCAATGTTTATTAAACGTCTGATGAGCGTGCCGTTATTCCCTCCCTGCGTTACCTATAACCTGCCTACGTAACACGTAGTATCAGCTGTGCGCAGCCGCTTGTGAGAGAGGACAACAAACAGCGGCAGCTGCTGAGCCGAACAACATAAACTTTGGCTTTAAAACTTCATACAACAAGACCCAAACAAAGAAACGCTGAACGCAACATTTAGGTTAGTAACCTGAGGTTAGTGAACATGTTTAGCTCAGCATTGACCATCTAACGTTAGCTTGCTTCTTGCTTCAGCTACGACCTACGGGAGGTTTAAGCTGAATGAGCGTTTGTTTACCTGCCAAACTTTCGGTGGTCGATTAACTGAATCATTTACATCCCGCTGGCTGCCATCACGTTAATTATTACAGTCGGCTGCAAACAGTTTACAGGTTTATTGTTGATCATGTAACGTCACAGTTTTATTTAATTATAATGTTACACTGGGTTTGACAGTCTGCAGGGTGTGTTGACTTACAGTAGTTAATAAGCCATTAATAATAAATCATTAATTGCATTGCACATCACATGGTTGTGCTCTGTAAGTTAAAAACAGGTTATCCCTTTATAGCTCTGCAGTTTTATAAGCAGCTTGGATTGAACGCAGCAGCTGATACAACATTCATTATAACCACCAGAGACTTGACTTGGACTCAGTGACCTGTGAGCATCTCTGGTGTTGGTAATTCAATTTACTATAGATGAAGTACAATTTTAGATAATTTTACTTGAGTATTTTAATTAAATGCCACTTTCTACTTCCACCACATCTCAAAATTGTACTTTTTACTAACTTTGCAGATTAAAATGAATAATATATAATCAGTAAATCTATAATGATTTATTATTACAGGTTGATTATAATCCAATAATATAATAAACATCATTTTGAAATGGGCCATTCTGCATAATGAGTGCTTGAATTAATATTATTATGACCGATATTATGCCCTGACCTTTGTGTGTTTGCGTTGTAGTTTTCTCTGCAGATGGATCTGATTCGGCAGCAGCTGGAGTTTGAAGCCCAGCAAGTTCAGTCTGTGATGGAGGAACGCTTCGGTACCAGCGACGAGGTGGTTCAGAGGACACAGGTGAGACTGACGGCTGCTGCTGCTCCAAATAATATAGATTCATCTTATTAAATTACACAGTTGAGTTGTTGTTGATGGTATACAGTACGCACATCTGGATGAGTCTGAACTGTGTGTGTGTTTCAGATCCGTGTTGCTCGTCTGGAGCAGCTGGAGAAGGAGCTGCAGGAGGCCCGAGGGAGTCAGGAGAGCCAGCTACAGGTCAGACATATGCATTAACACACAGCACAGATCACTGAGTCACTCTGATTTTATTAAAGCAGGTTCATCTGTGCATCATCCTGCATCAGAACATTTTCCAAAGTGAATTCAGTCTTTTAGTGTCAGAGGTATCTTGGACTCGTTTAGATCTGAAGGTGGACTTACAGACGTGCGTTACATCAGGTCCTCGTGGCAGCTTTCAGTATGTGCACATAACTGCTATGTTAAGTTCATACTCAACAATCCTCGTGATTCAACCAATGCAAACCATTTCAAGATACCACAGCGGGTCCAATCAGCGCCTCTGTCAGACCAACCAGTACAAACAAAACTGATGCGACTCACTTATGAATCCTCACAGTAACTTAATCCACCGATCGATTATATTCCAACAAAAATGGTCTTGTTACGCTGTCAAAGGTCCAGATGATCAAATCCGGAAAAAATATTTAGTCCAAAACACATTATTCCATCAGTAAATCCCCAGGGACGGCTGCCGCATCGCTTCAGATCTGCAGACGTGGCCCGTTTGTCATTATAACGTAATAACTCCGATTTGAATGTAAACAACTACGATGGCTTGTATTCAAATTAGCCGCTGAACTCTGACCTTTCGAGTGACACCAAATCCGACCCAATACGAGCTCACATGTCCCTTTCACAGCCTACAACAGCCAACGAGAACCCGCGCTGTGAGGAAGGGCCATTCTGAAAATGACGATATCCAGCCTTAAGTAGGAAGTTCATGATCTACCAGCAAAAAACACGTCTGCGTCGAGCTGCCGGCTGATAGGAGCGATGCAGCCGCCTGCTGCCAAGGGGCGGGGCTGTTTTAGAAAAAAAAAGGGAAGAGATACACTCAAAACCTGTGGAAAACTGTCATTTTCATGGTATTGGTATGAAATTTAAACTTGTTCTAGGTAAGGCTTTATGCTGCGGCCCTACAGTGTTTCCCAGCTGTAGTTGTCTGCATGCATTTGTTAGTACAACCCATAACCCACAACATTTTCAAGTGGAAACGAAAAAATATAATAGTTTTAGTGTGTTTAAACTTATATTAATCAATTCCAGTAACTCTTACAGTGATTCTGACTTTTGGGTTAGACACTGCAGACTGTTATCTTTCAGAGAAGCCCGACCAGGCAGATACTCCAGATGGTTCAAGAACTACATTCAATTTACTTTGGATCTGCCTTGAAGAGGCGTTTTGCATGAATTGTACAGGAATGGTAAGAGGTTAAGAGCAGGGACACACGATTTGAGCGTGACGACTGAAGGGGCCAAGTTGGACCGGGTCTGTTCCAGTCTGGCTCAGTTAGTGTTGACAGTCAGCAGATATTGACGTCACTTGTAACACACAAGTGGGCGAGACGTACTTGTAAACAAACAGCTTTACCTGAAGGTAGCCATCCAGGGTCTCGCCAGACTCTCAGCCGTTTACTTCCTTTTTCGGTCTTTTCAGCTCAGATGTGGCTGCGGATAAACAAGCTGCTGGTTGGGCGTCCATGTTTGTTTTGGTACAAGAACACGTGTCAGTTGCCGTTCTTGTGGGATTTGCGGCGGCGTCTACCTGCAGTGGATTTACTCAGTCGTCAGGTTTCCTGCCTGACTGTCAAACACTAAAACATCTTTATGTTACCTTATGTTTGTCTTTGTAGCTTTCAGTTGTTCGTCTTCCACTTTGTCCAAAGCTTAAGGCATAAACTCCAGCAGTGAATCTTTTGAAGACCATGTCCCATCATGTCCAAAAATAAATCAACATATCTATATCTTAATACATATAAATCAGTGTCCACAGTTAACTTTTAAAAATGTAAAAATAATCATTATAGCAGCAGACAGCGCATATCACTCACCAACTCTGTTAAAGCAGGTTCATCAGTGTTTTGTTCTCGGCATCAGAACACTTTCCAAAGAGACAGAACTGATCCACTACAGAATTCAGTCTTTAAGTTTCAGAGGTATCTGAAAGTGGACTTACAGATTACATCAGTTTAGGGCAGGACAGCAAGCCGTCCAGACAGCTGAGCTCTGAGTGGACCGAGAGCCAAAATGGAGGACGCTGTCGTAGCTTATTAGCTGTGTGTCACCGCTGAGTTGTATTAAAGCTCCTCGGTCCACAACAGAGACCCCCCACCCCGACCGCTGGGTTCCACTGGTTCACTCCAGCAGTCGTTCCCAGTCTAACTCTACCTGACACAGTGACACCGAGCCGTCGTAGGCCCAGACCCAGAAACCCGGGTACAGAGGCTCAGTGAAGGTGGAGGTGAAGGTGTGAAGGTGAACCATGGTGTCCCGAGAGACGCAGTAGAAGGACAGAGAGCCTGCATACCAGTCCAGGTAAACCCCGACTCTGTGGGTGAAGGGTCGGGGTGAGGAGGACCTGAACCTTTTCTTATCGTGGCACGGTGTGTAGCTTCCTTCTGAACACTCCAGACTCCAAGACCGCTTGTTGTGTCCTAGCAGACAGCTCGCTGTGTCTCCGTCTCTGGAGACGCTGTTGTAGGTGATGCCTACGTCGGCGCCGCCACTCCACACCACCTCCCAGTACACCGAGTCCAGCAGCGCTTCCCTGCACAGGACCTGAGGACAACGCTCAAACCGCTCCGAGTGGCCCGAGGGTCGACGTTCTGACCACACTCGAGTCGCCCTCCTGTTACAGTCAGTCAGATGGAGCTCTGAGTTGGCGGTGTTAGGGTCAAAGGTCAAATAGCAGGCAACTGAGGGACGAAACAAGGTACACGATTAATCAGTTGATCAATTAATTTTGCTATTTGAAGGTAGCTGAAGTTTTTATTTAAACATTTGCTTTTTGCCCCGGTGGCCCTGATCTCGTCCTTTTTGCGTGTTAGCTTTGCAGCAGCAACTCTAGCAACAGTTTGCTAACATACAACAGTGGCGTGGAGTGGGGGAGGTTTTGGGAGAAGCCAAGTGAGAGGGGATGTCCTTTTTGGAGGGCAATTATCTAATGCATTTTACACAAAATTGAATCAAACTTTAAAGACGCGCACTGTCTGTTATCAATACACACGCTGAAAAATTCATTTACCGGGACGTTCTCTCTCTCTCTCTCACTCACTCACTCAGTCTCTCTCTCACGCCAAATAAAAGAAGACTAATAACTGAGTACTCGACCAACCGAGTATAGACAATTATTCAGGTAGCCTAACCTGCCCTGTGGCAGGTGCTGTCTGTGGTGCTCATATGTGTACACAACCGCAGTAACAACAATAAGGTTACTTCAACTGACTATTCATTCAGCAGCTAAATCCAGGCAAGCAAAGCAAAACAAACAGTATAACCACATTAAAGATCGCACAAAGAGCTGCAGTTCAGTTCAGAGAGAGAAGGAGGTGACATTTCTCTCACCCTATCTGAAAAGGAAGGCCGTTCTCCTGTCTGTCATGGTGGCGAAGTGGTCAGTTATAGAATGTCCCACTGGCTTTTTGTCCTCTGCAACAACCGAGTCAGTCGAAGTCTGGCGCTACCAACTAGCCTCTCTGTACGAATATATTTTCCTCATTAAACGTCCAAAACCCCTTTTTTCTCTCCACGCCCAGCTCCAGTTTTGGCGTTGCTCTTCTGTCAGATTTAATCTTAAATTGCTGCTGTAGAGGTAGTTTAGTAAAACTATTTATTATAACTAAAAACTCCAAATCTCCACCCTCCATAACTGCACCAGCTAAAGCTGCTAACAGCTTCCGTTATTTCATCTGAATGACGTTGATCGCGTGCTGTGATTTGACAGCGGCTGGCTTCCCTTGGCATCATCCTGACTAATCACAGTTGGGCAGTGGCCTCGTCTGATTGGTTAATCATTACATTTTTTTCACAAAGGGATGCCAACTCTGCCTGGCCTCCTCGCGTAGTCAGACTGAAGGCCAGTCTACGGTGGTGCAATATAGTGTTTCACCACACATCCAATGCATTTAGAGGGGCGCTGTTTCACTTATTGTAAGATGGTGAGAAATGGGGAAGAGACGACCGCAACAGCTTATAAGATTTATCGAAACTATAAACATTGTGTTTTTATTCAAATGATAAATAGAGTCTGATAAAAACAGGGGAAGACTGGCTTCCCTTTGCTTCTGGGAGAAAACGCCACTGACATGCAACCAGAGGTGGACTGGTAATCTGGCAAACCGGGAAAAGGCCCGGTGGGCCGACGCACTTTTAGGGCCGGTGTAAATGATTTAAAAAACTGTTTCTTGTGTTGCGGGCCCAAAAAAAAGTCTTCAGGCAGAGGAGGAGGAGTGTGTTAGCAAAGCAGAGAGAGGGAGAGAGAGAGCAGGAGGAGAGAGGAGGTGAAGCATGGAGTAGCTCGACCTGTAGGGAACTGTTTAAACCTGTTGTCCCCATCCCTTTTTGAAAGCATTTGTTTGATTAGAAAATATTTTTTTAAAACATATTATTAAATTATTTTCTTGTCTTGTTCTCATGACCCCAGTCTTGTGCAGTGTCACGTCTCTAAGTGTTTTGCCACACCCAAGGACGTCACTTTGTGTTGCAAAGTGGTGTGATGATACACTTGGGTCACAAGACGATGCACGAGATTCTGGGGAAAATTGGAGCATTAAACACTAAATTTCCTGCATTCTGGAGAGATTTTCTGATCCAATTTACAGTGGAAATGTATATTTTTTTTAATATATATATATATATATATATGGGAAACAAAAAAATCAGCAGGCAGGTGCCAGTTCATAAATATAAAAATATAAGAATCTAATTTTTTTTGTAGTTTAAATTACTTTTTTAGGACAATGCAAATTTATTTCTTCTATATTTTAATTGCATTGCATGTTTCCTTATTTTGCAAATCAACCTTTCTCAAAGCATTTTCATTTGTTAGATAACATTTCTTGGTGCAAGCTGTTTTTCAAAACATTTTCAACAAATGCTTTCAAAAAGTGATGAGGACAAAATCAGCCGTTTGAAAATGCAGTGGGGACATGTCCCCAGTGTTCCCAGTGTACACCTATGGTCACACTCTTAATCTAAGCCCTTAAATGTCCCCACCACTTTCAACACAAAGTGAAGCCCTAGGTGTGTGTGCCCCGCTGTCATAATAGTTACACTTTCACTTGCTGGTGATCACTCACTGTCATACAGCGCTGCAGAAGCTATTAGACATTGTTTTTGTAGCTAGCAAAGTTGCCTAATGCAGTCTTAACTTTGGCTAACTGTCCTAATGGCTGAGGTGAGGTTATTTTGTCAGCATGGCGTTAGCTAATCCCAAGGTACTGTGATAATGACTTGTAGGCTACCTGTACTTGAGTATGAGTTGTGTACTCCATGGCCACCTCTGATCACCATGGAGTCAGTAAATGAGTCCACTGATCCGCTTGGACTGGTACGCTTATCCATGGCACATACCACTCAGCTGGTTTTGGGGAATATTACAGTAGGTATGGTACGTATGTTATATGGAAGCATGGTGTATTGGTACGTATGTTATATGGAAGCATGGTGTATTGGGGGAGGGGTGTCCGACCGATTTTGGTGGGCCGCCAGGGCCAATTCTTTTGTGCCAGTCCAGCTCTGCAAGAAGAATTTGTCCTGGAATTGGATTTCTCCACAACTGCTTACGGGGTTAAGGCGTTGACATGCAGTAATGGGATGAGGTTGCATACAGAGGCTTATAAACACTACTATAAATATCTGTACCATTATTCATTCAGTCTATAGCAACATCACCTTTACTGTCTGCACCTCTGTGTGGATATTGTGTAGGCTCTCCCCCCCCCCCACCCCCCACCCCAACCGGTGGAGGCAGATGGCCGCCCACCCTGAGTCATGGTTCTGCTCGAGGTTTCTGCCTCTTGAAGTTTTTCCTTGCCTCTGTCTCCTAGTGCTGCTCTTGGTGGGAACTGTTGGGCTTCTGTAAATAACATCATAGAGTACGGTCTAGACCTGCTCTTTATGAAAAGCGCTCTGAGATAACTTGTTGTGATTTGGCGCTATATAAATAAAATTGAATTGAATTCTGTGCTGAATGGAAAGACGTCTGATCAACATGAAGGTTTTTTTTTTACCTTCTGCGCTGCAGGACCATAATGTAATATGATGTCCTGGAAATAAATGTGCACTCAAGAGGTAAATCTAAACCAAAGTACGGCTCCCTACAGTTCTGCTGTTTGTAATTGACCAAGCAAGGATGACCATAATATCCACACAGAACAGGATTAATAGACTGTTAACTTAATAATACAATAAATAATAATAAATTCTTGTGATAATGGAACTAAAATCCAGATTAGTAACCATGATGACTCTGTGGTCTCAGTAAATGTTATAACTCTATGCAGATGATACTGTAAAGTTTAATATGTGAAGCAGAAAAATAGAAAGTCTTTGAGCTTACAGTTTTTCACCGACCACAAGTCTCCTCCAGATCGATACCTGCAACAGCAGAAATAACCAATAACATCATATAGCTGCACATGACGTATAACATTTTACTTTTAGATTTCACTGTGTTACCCTCTCTCCCTGTGGTTCGACTAACCTCGTGTCGTCTTTATTTGGGTCTGTCAGATTAGAGATCCCAGAGGACTCCAAGGGAAGAGACTCTGATGGCTTCTCTTCTTCTTCCTCTTGTATCCTCTGGTCTTCTGCTGACACAACAGAGGAGTTGTCACTCCACTCTTCCCTCTCACATCTCTGCCTGGCTGTAAAGTTCATAAACAGTGTAACATGTGACGCACTGTAAAACAATAGGGCAACTCCGTTAAGGCACAACCCAGAAAAAAGATGATTCTGTGCTATTACTGAATAGGAATAGTGTTCTTAGGCATCCAGGTTTTATTCAAGGAAGGTTAAAATCAAGGGCAGCTGCACTTGGTTGAAGATACTCAAAGACATTTCGTCTCTAATCCTAGAGACTTCTTCAGTTCTGACTGTTAGGGAAACTCTGGCGGGTCACAGTCAAGATGATCTATACGTAAAGTGAGAATGCAGATGATGGTCGTTCAGACGTACGATATAACGACCATAACGATTGTGCTTCTGACTGTTGTAACGACAAACAAACCAGCAGTATCCATCATCTTCACAACGACCCTTCAGACGCTACATATCAGAGTTTCCCTACCAGTCGGTCAGAGCTGAAAAAGCCTCTCGGATGAGAGACGAAACGTCTTCGAGTATCTAAAACCAAGTCCAGTTGGCCTTGATTTGAACCTTCCTTTGTGAACGGAACAGTATTTTTTTATTTATTCCTACAACATCTGCGCATGGCATCTATCTATCTAGCATGTTTAAGGTTTGTTCTGCGGTTATCTCCGTATTTAAACAAAATCATCTCCTCTCTATGACGGCCGGCTTTTCTCTCGACTGTGGATGTTCAGAGAGCTTTAGATGTGGTCGGACAACACTTCATACAAACTAGATTGTTTAAAGCGACCACGGCCTTAAGCGTCAGCTCGTAAGAATGTATCCACAGGAAAGTTGTGCAAGTTTAAACGTGTTTGTGATTAGTTTGTAATAAGACTGAAGAGTAAACATTCATCGTTTATACAGCAGAGATAACACCAACGTCTGAAACCCTAAATGTGCTTATGACCTGGATTTTACACAAGAACAGAGCGAACATTGTGCAAGTTGTTCTTAGATGTGAAAAACATCAGGATTTATGGGATAATCTGGATTAAAAGAATCAAAGTTATGGGTTTCTCCATAAATATTTAGTTTTACCATGAAAATCATCGAGCCCACCTGCCTGTGATGTAGGACTCATCTCCTCACTGTGCTGTGTTTCAGTCAGTTCGCTGTTGTCTTTCGTGTTGTTGTTGATTTTCTCGACGTCCACTGTCTCGTCGTCCTGCTCTGAGAGGTTTCCCCTAAAGACATCGTTCACCTGTCCCTCGCCATTTTCTGAAAATGTCTTTTTACCTCCCTGATTGTTCTCTGTTGTTTGAGAAGTCTGTGAAAGTGGTCCGTCTCTTCTGAACAGACTCAGAGGGTTGAAGGGTTCGTCAGCCCTTTCAGCTTTCAACCCTTTTATCTTCATGGTGTCAGATGAGTCTTCCTTCGCCGTGACGGCCTTGTTGTCTCTCTCCTTTGAAAGACCAATCCTGAAGACGTTAGACAGGTCTTCTTTGAAATGATTGAAGTCCTCTTTGAGAAGGCTCAGACGACTGATTGTCTTCCCCGTTGGCTGACTCGCTTTATGATCTGCAGACTTCGTCTCTTTGTCCTTGGATGAGCTGGAGGTAAAGACGCTGGTCACGTTGTCTTTAAACTGGCTGAAGTCCTCTTTCAGGAGACCGAGCGCACTGCTGGTAGATTTATTTTCTGCCTGGGTCGATGGGCGGTCTTCATCTTCCGTCTTCGTGTCTTTGTCCCTGAACACTTTCAACACGTCTTCCTTAAACTGGCTGAAGTCCTCTGTGAAAAGACTCAGCGGGTTAATGCTGCTTTTATCCCTCTGACTTGTCTTAACAACGTCTTTCATCATCATGTTTTTGTCCTTTTCGTCCTCTGGGTCAAATTCATTACTCTTGATTTCCTCTTGGAGACGTATTTCGGGCTCTTTCTGGTCATTTTCCTGCGCAGGTTCGTCAACGAGACTCATTTTCTATCTAATTCAGACTCTTTCAGACTCGTTTCATTGTCTTTGACACTGAGACTTAACGTTAATGTTTCTCTTCACCTCTCAGTTCATGTTCAGGCTTGTTTCAGTCTTCACAACAGATAAATCACAGCGTCTCGGATACTTACGGCTGCTCGTTTGAGTCTGATCCTTTAAAAACACCACAAGTGATTTAAAAAACAGAAATCCAGATCTGTGTTCTCAGTCAGAAAGCTCAGTGTTGTGGCTGTAATCTCAGACGCTCTGTGTTTTAAAAAGGACGGTCGGCATTCTTTCATTGGGCTGAACTTGTTTTCTTGATGGACCAGTTTGTCTCCATATTTCACTCTGACAGCTCAGCTGATGATTGGCTGACATGTGCAGGACTTTGGGTTGTTTCTCTGTGGGAGTTCCTCCAGACCGTTGTGAAGAATGGTCCCTTTCAGAGTTACATTATTATATATTTCATATTATTGGAATATTATTACTGATTCTGACATGTAAGCAGCATTTTCAAATATTACAGCTGGTGGAGCACATTTTAACCAATTTACTGTAAACCATGTTGGATAGTTTAATTAATCATGCAGTACCATATTTCTAAAAGAAATTATATAATCTTGATTTGTTTGTAAAAATCTTATTTGTAAAGTAACTAGTAACTATAGGTATTCAAATTTCCATTAAATTTTATTTATATAGAGCAAATTCATAACAGAAGTTTTTTCATTGCAGGTCTAGACCGCACTGTTTGTAACAAGTTATATAAATAAGACAATCCTTTACTGATCCCACCAGAGGGGGAATTCATGTGTTACAGAAACACAAGGACAAAAGTTAGTTCAGATAAATAGAGAAACTTAAACAGGTGGTATTATACTCATTTTCAGGTTCAAAATCTTATTTAGGGGTTGTACCAGAACAGGTTTACATGGTTTAATATGTTTCTCATCCTGCACATTGCTGCAGCTCCTCTTTTCACCCTGTGTTGGACGCTCCGCTCTTGAGCTACAGAGTGATGCATCTTACTTGTACAAAATCTTTGTTGGGAGTTGCACATGTTCCCAGGTAAGGACTACTAGCCAATCAGAAGCAGAGAAGGGCGGGTCGTAAGAAACAAGGTAGTGTGATCCAAATCAAAGCCTCTTCAGACTGCGACCGTAACCTAGCAGATGGTAGAAGTTACTCACAAGTCCACAACATCATTGTTCCACATCTTACAATAAACCACTACAAAAATCACCATATTTCAACTCTATTTTACATAAAAATTGGCCAAACAATTTGAACGTTTGCTCCGTAGCTCTCACATCAGGTGTAACATTATAGCTTAACTGTAGGTGTGTTATCCAACGTTTACAACTCCGCACTTGAACAGTCTGAAGTTACATTGCCGTGTTTATTTTAAATATAATTCCCAACCAATAAAGCAAACTTACAGGTTGTGACTGTGAATTTCCAGAGTTGCATCGTCTTTTAGGACTAAAACGTTGAACTGTTGCCGGTGTTCTG
>NC_060168.1:35275459-35296668 GCF_021292245.1 Micropterus dolomieu | reverse complement strand
ATAAACACATAGAGCTGGAGCTGAGCATTATAGGTCCCCTTTGAGGTTTAATCATAAAGACCTCCATCTCTCCTGAACCTGAACCAGGAGCTGGTGAGTTCAGCTTCATCATGCTTTAAGTCTAACCACCATGAGGGATGGTTTAAATGCAGAGAATGTGGATGTGACAATCAGGCAGCGCTCAGTTTCTTTCTAAGTGCATATAAACATAATCTCTTGGTGACAGAGCTGCGACCTTGTGTTGCCCTCCAAGTGAACATAGTGTGCCAAAGTTTCCATAAATCAAAAAAACGTTTGTGTTTTACTTAATCTGAGCGACCTTAAGGCTCTTTAGGTGGAACACGCAGGTAACTGCGTCTCACCTGTGCGCTGAACAGGAAAAGTACTTGATTGCAGATTGATTCTTCTTCTCAGGTGCTTCCACTCCTCGTTCTCTCCTCTCAGCACGCACTGTTTTACAACCATTATGGGCGTGCAAAGTGATCAGCGCAGGTTGCTCGCCTTCATTCCTCCCATCAGATCAGAGACAGAGACAGATCAGATTAAAGTCATGTGACCTGTCTGCTCTCAGTGTCGGTCATGTTTGTGGTCATGTAGTTAGTGTACGGTACAGGGTGTGAGCTCACATCCTCACCCTCGCTGTTCATGTTCTGTATTATGTTACTATGGCAGCTTTAATGGCATAATAAATGACTCCAAAGTTAACAGTGTCTATAAATAAGACGCACACTTCTTACTGACATTACTGCTTGTTCACAGTTTATAAAGCACTGCTATGAGGGTAGAGTGGGCGAAATAAGTAAAATAAATAGCTACAGTTGACAAATAAATTTAATTTTTTAGGGAAAAAGGCATTTTCCACATGGGGTAAGATGTAAGATGTTGTAGAAGTAAACCTGCCTGATGTTATCAGCTTTCCTATAGTTTATTTCTCAGACTTTTAACAGTGAGGCTGCTGGAACTTCATTAGCAGAAAGTCTGAGGTAAAATATGCGCAGGCCATGGCCATGTGAGCATATGTGAGCTTCTAACGTCAGAATTTTACCTCAGACTTTCTGATAATGAAAGTCAGGTCAGAGTGGCTTTGATCAAATAACTTCAAAAATTGTGATGAAACAGAGGAAAGTTTTAGTTCTGTGAGACGAGCGGCAGCCAGAAGAAATGTTGAGGGGAAAAAATTATGACATTTTGGGTTTTGTGTTAGAATTACCGTGGGGGGGGGGGGTTACCCTTAATGTTTTTTCACCCTCCTGGAACGACAGCACTATTGTTTTACTCGTATCATCACTGATGCAGTGACGATTGTCTGTTTCCATGATTCATTTTCACGCTGATTCACTACAAATGTGACAAAACATAGGCTAAAAAATGATGCTAAGCTAATTGCTAACTGTGCTTACTGTCTCAAACTGTGCTGGAACACGTTTAGTAGCATTCTCAGGCAAACTGACGTCAGCAGCTCGACTTTGGACTGTGACCACATCACCTCGGTGTTAGCGTCCTGCCCTGCCTACCTGTTTCATTTAGGACTGATTTTTAAATTATTTTCATCACTTTTAAGGCCAGACATGGGCTGGATCCTTCATATGTCTCTGAGCTTTTATCCCCCAACGAGCCGGGACGTGGAACCAAAGGGGAACAGGGCCTCTGCTTTCAGAAACCCGACACTCTAACAGTCTACAGTACCCGGGACTTTTAGTCCCAGAATCTACTTTTCAAGGAACTTAAAGGTTCCTTCAGCCCGTTGTTGTGTGCAGGGTGCGAATTATACAGTGAGGGGGTGAACTTTTTTTCCAGGTCCAATAGAAAACCCAGTACAGCGCAGACGCGGGCTTATCTTTGCCGATAAATTAAATTCATTACACCAGTTCACTACACGACAACTTTTGTAGTCAGAGGTCATCTAGAGCAAAACTGCCAGCAAGTCAGACCCACAACAGCAGGCCGCTCAAACCAGACCCCCACAATGCTGAACCAGAACCAAAGACACTATCATACAATCCAGTCTGCATTATTATCTCTAATTCCTAATTCTCATCAGGTTTAAAGTTTTAAAGCTTACTGTTTTTATCTGTAAATATCTCCTTTCCTCTTGCTCATGCTGACTGTGAATGATGTAATCTGCGTCCAGTAAAGCAGCAGTCAGACACTGTTGTTGGGGAATTCCAGAGTTGAAACAAAGGCCATGACTTCATATGAAATAATAAACTCTATATTGATGTACACATGTATCTCTACAATAACTAATCATGCCTAAACACCAGCTTAGCTTACAATTACTTCAAATATGAAATGACACTCAGCTAGCTAACATCAGATGGCTCATTTTAAGTGAAAGAAATGCTAATTCTGAATCTCTGAAGGTAGAAAAGTGTATTAAAGCAGCTAGACAGTTAACTACTGACATTTATGGGCGCCCTATAGGGGGTAAACTAATATCAAATTATATTGTGTAAACCTTCATCACTGAGTATGAATATATTTCAAATATTACAAAATGATTGATCTTTTTGTTTGTACTTGTTTTTGGCAGTAAAAGTTCAAAATCCCCATTGACATAAAAGTAAACCTCCAGTTTGACCGAACACCCCCCTATATCTGCATGAAATGGTTTGGTCCTGCCTCAGGGCACACATGAGTGATGGTGTTTGCAGTCAGTAGCCAGAAATACAGTGTTAACAATGTTGCATAGTAAACCAAAAAAGAAAGAGAGAGGAAAGAGAGAGAGGAAAGAGAGAGGAAAGAGAGAGGAAAGAGAGAGGAAAGGATGTCAATCTGGAACCCAGTTTTCCCCCAGAAAGGTGGGCGGCCTTTAGTCTGCGAGTGGTGTTAACCTGTTGGCTTCATGTCCACAGTGAAATAAGCTAGCTAGAGACTAGTGTTAGCCTACATTTCATCAACATTTAATCAGTGCAGGGAGACGAGTCAGCAGCAGCCCGGTCTGCCCATAACTGTAGGCTCCCTGTCCCAGTGAAGAAGGGGAGCAGCAGGGTGTTAATGAGTTAGCATCATTCAGGGAGGCTGGGGGGATTTCTCTGGCTCTATTGCTCTTTGTACTGTAACAAGAAAACACAATGAAATATTTCTTAATGACAGAAATTCAAACACAAATTATTTTCTCCCATAATGATCATTATGAAATAAATAAAATAAAAACACACCTTCCTGTCTGTGCTGGATGCTGGACGGCAGCTTACCTTATTAAAATAATCCAGATACGTTCGTTTGGACTGAATTATGGCCGTTAATGACATCTATAGATACAGACTTTATTATTCCCATCATGATGGGCAATTTATTTGAGAAGCAAATAGTGACTTGCATCCTGTGTGCAGACTTGCACGTACACCGGCAGGAAATACTGTGCTAGTACTAATATTGAACTACAAGAAGCCAGACACTTTATCTGGAGTTATGTAAAGCTTATGATGGGACTAGAGAAGTGGTGACAACAGCTGCGCAGCAGGGGTCCAATTTGAGTTTTTTGTCATAGGGCCCAAGATTCCTGGCGGCCCCCCTGCTGACATTAACCTGCAGCGTCTCCATCAGCGAGTGATGCAGACAGACAAGACGTTCAACTAACGTCAAAGTTAGGAAATGGTACGGTCCATTTTAGGGGTGTCTGAAATCGTATTTCAAGATTTTTAATTATAAGGCATAAATACGGGAAATATGTTGTAATATTTACTATTACAGGTGAGAAAGACCCCCCTGAACTGTTGGTTTTGCCTCTTTTGGGGGGGTCCAAGCCTTAACTAGGGGGGTCAGACCCCCCCAATCGAACCATGGTCATGTGAATTTCTATCACGGCCTAAAGACCTGCGAAGATTAGGCAAATTAACCAGCTGATGTATGTTCTTGCACTACAGAGCGACATCATTATTTAGTAAAGTCACTCACTGTCCGGGAACAAAAGGTTTATACACATCAGATTTGACTGAAGTAAAACGAAAGAGACTTTAATGTTTTAATGAGCCGGTCCGTTAGTTCTGGAGAGGAGACGTCCTCTGTTGTAATTCTGGTCCTTGTACAAACCTCCTGACGGATGGAAGCTTAAAACAGTAACTCCAGACTCAGTATTTAGCGTAACTAAAAAACGGTCTAGCTGCACGCCGGCGGCTGTTTCTGTAAATATAAGACTACGATCTCGGTCCGATATCGGCGAGACTTGTGAGTTTTGATCGTGATTTATTGGTTTGCAAATGTCATCGAGTCAACGGTGGGAAAGAGACGAGCAGCAGCCGCAAAGCCGATTCAAAAAGCCCGAAACGCACAACTTAAAGCGAGTAGCTTCTACTCAACCAATCAGAAATGTTCTGCTTCAGTGGAAGCCACACCCCCGCCCAACCAGGGACTTTTGGGGGGTAAAATAAAGTCCCTGAAACTTAGTTTAGACCCTGGTTCTAGTTCCTGCAGGGGGGAGTTTACCAGAGGAGATCGGGCTCAGAGTCTGGTCCTGGTTTCATCTCTACAAATAAGCTTGCATAATTTATTTTTGCTTTAATTGTACATAGAAGTGTTTTATGCACAACACTGTGTGTGTCTGCGTTTTACACTGGTCGCTGTAAAACAATAAAGTTAGTATTTCTGAGAAGTTCCCCTGATAACAGCCGCCCACATCACGTGTCCAGCTTAGAGACGATGATACGAAACCCCAGGGTTCAAAGTTTTCTCCCCTCAGGACTTTCTAAACTGAAAGTGTGTGACGAGAGGAAACCACCAGCGTGTGTGAAAAAGGCTCCGTCACAGAGTCTCCGTGACAGAGAGAGACCTTGATCCGTCTCAGCGTGGGTGAAACGTGCGAAGCGGCCGTCGCTGGTGCTCGCACTGTGTTATTGTGATATCTTCTTTCAGGCTTCTCCTTCTAAACCTCTGATGTTAGCTCTGAGGCCCCGGGCAGGGCCGGGCCGGCCGCCAAGACAAACAGGCCCGTGGCGTCAGCAGAGCGGCGGAGTCCCCCGTTACAACAGGATGTGACATCAGGATGTGACATCACGGGCAGAGGCCTGAGGGCGTTTGAACAGAGCCGTCTGCAGAGCTTCAGTTTACAGCCCTGCAGGTTTCACAGCTGGCAGAACTCACTGTGCTCTTTTAAAAGTATTTAACAACCTGGCAGCACAAAGTAACCTCCAGAGAGGGAGCCAATAACACGCTGTGCTCTGCTGCTCAGGTAAAATACTGTACATGTTGTACCTCGTTGGCTGCAGGCCAGAGCCAGGAGGACTCCAATGAACAGGACTCTGACAGGACCTAGAAGTGAACTCTGCTCCATTTCTGTTTCTACAACATGGGTCAGAAGAGGTCGCCTGTCTCTAACACTTTAAACAGTCTCGCTTCACTTTCTGCAGAACCTTGTTCAACAGTGCTTGTTTTAAAATGTGCTTCATAAATAAATTGAACCTTTTCTGACTTAAATGGAAAACATCTTCTTCTTAACTATTATAGTTTAAAGTCTTGTTATCTGAGGGTTTGTTTCTAGATCTTAGGCCCCATCGACGCTTTTAGTTTAAAAACGAACACGATCTGCGTCCACAGCAGCGTTTTAGCTGCGTATCAGAGTTGATCTCCGTCTACATTAAAACAACTGAAAACGCACATCTAGAGGCCGTTCAGGTTCACCGTTCCGCAGTTACAGAAGATCTGGTGAAAGAATGAAGTACTACAGACAAAGAATCGCACCAGATTTTATTTTGCATGGACTGATAACGAGCTGGGACTGTTACTGAATGTAACACGGGAGTTAAAAACGGCGGTGGCGACAGAAAAAAGACTAAATACTAAATACTGCGACATGCACAGTACAAGTGTCGGCTGTGAGTGTTATTTGCACGGTACAGCAGCATCGTGTGCATGAATTATGAGACGCAGTCAGTCCTCTGTTTTTGTCCGTCCGCACTAAAACGCTACCCGGAGTTTTAAAACGAAAAACGGGGTCGGCAGCTTCTCTGTTTTAGTCCTGACCGGAGGAGCAAACGCAGCAAAAGGTCTCTGTTTTAAAACCAAAGAGCTTCTAGAATTTCTAGATCTTTAGTCAGGTTTAAACCCAGCTGACTGCAGGATCAATGTGCAGCCAGTCTGTTGGCTCACAAGATACAAGATGTAAATGAGAGACTGTCAGAAGGTCGATGTTTTCTCTGTCCCGGACACGCAGAGCTTTAAACTTGAGGCTTTGACTTGAGTCAGACTTTGACTGTTTGGTTTTTAATGTTTCTCTTGAAAATGACATCTTACTGTTAATTAGACTAACTGACAATAAGACAATATCTAAAAAGGTTTCAGAAAATCTTGACCTGGAGTAAAAAGACAAATACATGTATAAGAACAGTCCACAATAATCAGACAGCACTGGGAGGCCGTGCACAGATTATAATTTACTGTAACTCTGCATTGAAACTCTGCACCACCATCAGATGCATTCAGAGACCTGCTGTCGGCTCAAATCCCTTTTTTTAATGAAGTCTTGAAACATGAAAACAGACTGTTCGTGAGGCCGAACACAGAATATTGTTCATACTGTTCTCCTCTCTGATTTTTTAATGATCCCAGCTCTGAAATCCTGCAGACTGGATGTTCTGTACATTCCTTCTGTTCCTCTTTGATCGTGCATTCAGTGAACACACCACACCTTCCACACCCTCCTCACACACACACTGCAGGTTAGTTTCATCTTTCTTTTATTCTCTGGCAGCGGGAGGAACATGCTGAGCCCCGAGGACCTGCAGAAACCACTTTGACACATAAACATCATCGCTGTCTTTCTTTCACCTCATTCCCCGAGTTCACCTTTATCTCATTCATCAGGACGTCTCAGCTCCGCCTCCTGCGCAGCGTTAAAGAACTCCAGCAGTCCAACATGCAGCTGCTGTGATTCTTACCTTCATAACTCTTCAGGGTCGTCACCTGCTCTCCTCTCAAAGCTCCTAAGCCAACACGACCCCCCGACCTGAACGCCAGTTTTAATCACGTAAAACATAAAACTACGGTGGCCCAGAAGTGCAAACCACTACACCAAATCGCTGTCATGTTCTCCTGTTACTTCAGGGCCACCGTATAAAACTCTGTTTCGTCTTCTTGTCCTCTAGACCAGGTTCTGATCCAACCCATTGTCCTCCCAACTCGTCACATATGGACGCCTGGTCGAGACCCTTTGGCGCCGTGGTTTGGTTAGGTTTAGGAGAAGATCGTGGTTTGGGTTAAAATGAGTTTGTTAGTTAACTTTAAACAATCATTGACCACCGGTCTCCTGGGCGAAAGTCCGATTTCTGACCCACCCATTGGCCTCTCACTCTGACTTTTATTTATTTACACTAAACCCATGTTTAGTGTTGAACTAGGACACTAAAGGCTGCCATGCTTTTATTTATTTACTTGTTTATTTAACGGGACAAATGCTTCCTAAAGTATTCAAAGTAGATGCCATGCGTCCAGGTTTGCAGCCCCAGACGGGACAAAGCGTAGAACATCCCTGGGAATGAGAACAGGCTGACGGGTCTAACGTGAGCTAACGTTTAATGAACAGGAAGAACTAAAATACAAGAGAGAAAAGTCTCTATCGGCCTTTCTCTGAGTTTCAGAGTGCAGATTTCTCCTCAGGTGGTGTGACGTGTTGCTCCTCTGGATTTAGACTTCAGGAACTACATTTGCGAATGGCTCCTGTGTGCTTGCGTGCCAAAGCACAGGTGTGCTCTATTTGATGTTCATTAGATATTTGCTTTGGACCTCAGTGTGCAGAGACACAATAAAGCAAATTTTTTTAAAGGCAAACGTG
Source organism: Micropterus dolomieu (assembly GCF_021292245.1). Taxonomy (NCBI): domain Eukaryota; kingdom Metazoa; phylum Chordata; class Actinopteri; order Centrarchiformes; family Centrarchidae; genus Micropterus; species Micropterus dolomieu. The sequence goes on along the minus strand of NC_060168.1, from coordinate 35,288,900 downwards.
AGTCAGTAAAAGTGACTCACATTTAATCTTGTCAGCTCCGTACTGCAGTTTCTGTTCACGTGCAGCTCCTCTCTGCATTTTCAGCAATCTTTTAACGTTTAAATGTTTTCCAACATGGCCTAAGGCATGTGGACTCATGAACATCCTAAAGGGATTTGTTAACATACAGGCAACCAGAGTAGAGCCGTCTAACCGTGACCTGGTGCCGGATCTTTCTGTTGGAAAAGGTTGCAGTGCTGTAATCTAATCTATGTAATGAATGTCCTACAGATTACAGGCGTTACAGAGCTGCAGGAAACAGTCCAGGACGTCAGAGTGTAGGAAGCTCTGAGATCACAGTTTGCTCAGTTGCATGATATTTAAATCCAGGGACATCTGAGAGAATCATCTGATGAACTAATCTTACATATTTTGCATTCATTAGCTTAGAAAGACAAAAGTAAAGCTCTGAGAACCGACTCCAAGCGTTAGATGGCGTGTTAAACTGTTAAAAATAAAAATATATGTGTGGTGTTTGTGTGTCACCAGGATGTTTTCACTGTTCCTGACACTTCAGACCAAACGAATGGGATGTTTCCTCCTCAGATATTCTCAGTTGATGGATTTTAAAGACCTTTTAAGTATTAGTTTCTCTGCATCTCCAGAACTTTTTAATCTTATTTCTGATTAGATGTTGTGAATCAGCTGTGAGATGGTGAGTCTCACACACACACACACACACACACACACACTCCCCTGGATGAAACACTCACAAATCATTTCTCTTTCAATAGTTTATTGATCAGATCGATTATATAAACAGGTGGATCACATATAATAACTTTCCAGCTGTGACGTCAGCGTGTAACCCCACTGCGTCACTAACAACAGGAAATAATACAGCGTGACGTCACACATCATGTGACCCCCCCCCCACTCAGTTCATGTGTGAGCAGACAGGTGAGCAGCTGCAACACCTGCAGGCTCAGGTAGTCCGGAGCGTCACGTGCGGCTCCTCAGTTCATCCAGCTGTTCGGTTCAGTCACGTGACATCCAGCTGCTGCCTCTCAGTCACGTGACATTTCATTAAGAAAACGTCCCCTCTGTGCAGCTCCAGGACCTGAGTCCTCCTCTCCTCTAACTGGAGGCAGGGTTCGGCCTTAAGAACCCGTCGGTACCCCCGGCCAAAATCACCCGGTCAGGTAGCAGGAAGGGTCCCCGGTTCGGTTCGGCCCGGTCCGTCTCTCCTCTCAAACGCCCTTATTCCTCTTTAGCAGGAGGATGGCAGTTTGGACTGTTTCCACTCTTCTCACCGCTCTGCAGCGGTCTGGCTCGGTTCGGCTCGGCTCAGCGGTCCTGCAGCTCCAGGCAGGGCACCCACTGGTTCCTGCAGCGGCTCTCCTCGCAGAAGCTGCTGATGTTCTGCAGGGCCTGGCACTGCAGCGGCTGCACCGGAGGGTTCTGCAAAGCACAGCGGAGAGAACGTCTTAGACTTCCGGTAGCACAGCGTTTATTTCCGACCTGATTATCTGTGGAACTATTAATAACGACAGCAGCAGGAGGAATGCGGACTTACCGTGACCAGGATGCAGTGCAGGTCCCGGGGCTCGTTCCCGTTGCTGTCCTTGGTGTCCTCCTCCAGCAGCTGAGCCAGCCGCCTCATGCCGGACACCCGCAGGATGTTGATGTCGTTGTCGCAGCAGAAAGCCTGCAGCAGCGTGAAGTGGATCTGCAGCGCGATGTCGTCTTCATCCTCCTCATCGGTGGCGAGGACGCACAGGACCACACTGTCCGGGTCTCTGCAGGATCAGAAGGGGGAGAGAGACCAGGGTTAATGTCAGCACATCATACTCTCATCTGAAAACGTGTCATTTAAACTCATTAAAGCTGCAGGTTCGTCTGTGGAACTCTAAAACTTACACATTCATTAGTTTGGCGGACTCGTAGACTCCCACCGTGAGACCGTCCTGCTTCTGAGCCGCGACCAGCAACTCCTCCAGAGCCTGACTCACCGTCTCCATCCTGCAGGGACACAGAGGCGGTTAGAAACGTGACCGAAACCCGCAGAGCGAGCGAACAAACGAGCTGCATGAAACCTGTTTAATAACCTCATCTGATCCTGAACACACGAGAATACAGGTCCGGGATTATAATCTGCTCTAAAGTCTCAGCTGACACTCGTGCAGCCGCGTGCCAGTGCGTAATTACGCATCAGTAACTTACTTTTTGTCGGTGCTGTTGGATCCAACAACTTCCTCCAGAGTCATGGTGAACTCAGTAAAATAATCCACAAGATCCAGGATAGAAAGAAAAATCCACAGCGGAGATGCTGCTGCTCCAAATAAAGTCCCAACAAGCGGTAATCCAGACCGGGACAAAGATCCTTCTAGAGTCCGTTAAGAGCTAAATTCAGAGATAGGTCCGTGAGTTGTGAGGAAGCAGAGATCTGTGCCGCTGAGAGCCGAAACTCTCCACACTTTATACCACCGGAGCCGCCCGCTCGCTGTCTGATTGGTCCGCCCATGTCAATAGATCCCCCATACTCTGCGCCCATTGGCTGAGCGCGCAACAGACGCTGGTGAACCCACGTGGGTGGTTTCGGAGAATCCCCCGCTCTCTCCCTCCTCCTCTTTCTCCTCACACTCTCCCAGTTTGTTTTTTTCTTTCTGGGTGAAGCTATTTCCAGATCTCCCCTCCCTGCGCCTTTTCCCTGATCCCACGATCTGTTCCTGCTGCCCGGGGGAAGCTGCGGAATGCACCTGAATCAGAGCCGGACCAAAGACGGCTTCCACCCGACAGCGCACCCAGAGACAGCCGCGCAGCAGCGGCGATACATAAATGTATACATTTTTTTAAAGGAGTAGAGACACATAAGAGAAGCTGGAGCAGGTGATTGACCCTGTGAGCAGAGCAGTTTATGCATTGTGTAACGGCGGCCTGGCTGCAGGTTGTGCAACAGTTAAAAACAGAAGATGTGGAAAATGCGTTTTGATCATCATGAGGCGGAGATCACGAGAAATGCAGACGCCGGTTTTGTTTCTCTTTTATTTCACAGACTGAGCTGCTCAGCTTCAGCTCTCTCTGCTGCCTTAGTAATTTAGCTGTGCAGAGCTGGTTACTGGCTGGAAGCCTTGCGCAGCCGCAGAACAGAACTGTGTTATCAAAGCAAACATAATAATAAAAATGCAAAGTTCGGATTTGATAAATAGTTGCACATGCGTGTTTCATGTGTTCACGCCACAAATTACTGTCACACACGAGTCCGGCCTGCCCCCCCCTCCATGATCAGGTCCTGCAGGACTGGTCCGCGCTGCCTGCAGAGTAAAACCTGGTGTCAGACGCCCCCCAGTGGCCCCGCGGTCGCACTGCAGCAGTGAAACCAGGACATGTTGGAGCACGCCGCGACTCCGAAACCGGCTCTGGCTTTGGGTTCAAATGATTAAGGAGTTTCTGCCACGGGAGCTTTTTGGACTCTAGATCCTGGAGGGGTCCAGATATTAAACTGGCAATGATCCAGTTTTAATGTGTAAAATGAAATAAAAAGAAATCAGATTCGACGATGTGAACTGGACTGAAATTATATTTTTTGGGGGGGTTGAAAGAGCTTATAAATAAGTTCCAGGAGCTGCTCCAAACGTGCCTGAGGCTCTCTGACAGCTGACAATATATATATATATATATATATATATATATATAAGATGTGTCTGTCATGCAAATAAAAGATGTATTAATTAAAAAAAGAAAGTGATGATGAGAGATGCATCTTCCTCTGGTCCTGTTGGGCCCCCTGCTGGTCTGATCCGGATCATGCAGGAGGATTTTAATACACTATTTTTTCCAGTGATGTTTACTTTCACACATTTAGTGTAAATAGTTTCAGCTTGTTTACGTGTTCAATCTTATTTTTTTCTTTGCATTTTCTTTTTTCTATGACTCTGAACATTTCAGGGAGACAGAACTGGGATTACTTTTCCGTTTAACCAACCTGTGTAACCTCTGCAGGGCAGGAAACCCAAGTTTAAGGTCAGTTTAAGTTTAAGGTATTAAACAAGATTAAAGTTTTAGGGAATTATAGAGTTTTTTGAGATTTAAAATGAAAGGTTAAGAGCGTTTAAAGGAATAAATTAAAGTCAACAAGTCCTTTAATGGATTAAAATAACATTTAAGGGATTTTAAGGTTTAAGATTCTAATATTCAAGATGGTTTTTAAGAATTAAGTGAAAGTTAAAGAGAGTTTAAATTAATACACTTCTTCATTTCCAGTTGGATTAATGAAATTATTTTAACGTAGTTATGTGCTGGTGTTTGATTTGAATCAGTTAATTGATCTTTTCACATTAAAAACACGTCATTAACCTGGAAACATCTAAAGAATCCACGAACAGAATAACTCTGAGAAAAACATGAAGTCTGACTTCACATAGAAAAGAAGCACATTTCCAGGATCAGCTCAGGTCCTTTTTACAGTAACTGATTATTGATTAGATATCAGGGTCAATCTGATGAGGCGTCAGCAGCCAATCACAGCTTTCATTAAAGAAAAGTGGTGATGGTTACAAATTGATCACATGACCTCTGATGAAATCAATCAGTGATCCCAATTGATACCCGGGTCTTAATCCATTTGTGATGTGAAACACTGATCACATGACGTCACTAAGTGTCGATGGCTTCATTGATGACTGATCGATTTATTAACATTAACAGTAGATAAAAGATCTAAAACTTATTTACTCTTTAAAGGCTTTTTTGAGTTGAGTATTTAAGCAGTTTTAATAAAAATTTGTGTGAAACCGCTTCACAGTCACAACAGTTTTTATTGTGTAAAATTAAATTCTAGGGGACTTTAAAGGTAAAAAATTAAGTTTTAAGGGGCTTTAAAGTTGTGGTGATGGTGCAGTGGATAAGATGCCTGCCTTTGATGTGAGAGACCCGGGTTCAATCCTCCATTGTGTCCCTGAGCGAGACACTTAACCCCTCGTTACAACAGAGGCATTCGACCTCTGACACACATCAATTGTAAGTTGCTTTGGATAAAAGTGTCAGATAAATGTAAAGGCATAAAATGTAACTTCAACGGGGCTTCTAAGTCACCAGAGACCCACGATACGATATTATCACAATACTTGATATGATATTATTGAGATTTTAAAAATATTACGATATATTGCAATTTATTACCTTTTTTCCAACTTCAGTTTGTGTGGAAAACTCTTTTTCTATTGGACTGAAAAAGCAATTTATTTTATTATTATAGAACCAAAAAGTAAAATTCTTATGTACAATTTCATAGTAGTGATTTACACTGGGGACGCAGGGGACGCAGGGGACGCAGGGGACGCTGGGGACGCAGGGGACGCAGGGGACGCTGGGGACGCAGGGGACGCTGGGGACGCGACTTTTTGAAAGCATTTGCTAAAAGTTTTGTGAAAATTAGCTCGCAACAATAAATGTAAAATAAAACAAAAACTCTGCTCTGTTACCTGCTCTGCAATGTGACTATAGAAGAAACAGATCTGCCTTGTCCCAAAAAAGTAACTTAGTTTAAAAAGACAAGCTGCTGATTTCTGCGTTATTTTCAATAATATTTTTATATTCTGAATTGTCACCGGCCACCTGAACTTTGTTTCCCTTCATATAAATAGACTCTAGATTGCAGAAATAAAGAGTTTAATGCTCAAAATTTTCGAAGGGCCCCCAGACCCCCCATCGAATATCCTTTTTCATCAATGAATATTTCTTCTAAATAGCTTTGGAGCATCTTGTTGTCTCGTTACTGCAGTGTTGTGCTTTATCACGTCTTGTGGACCCCTTAAATGTCCACTTTTCAACACAAAGTGACGCCATTGTACAATTTATATAATCAAAAGACTGACACCAAACGTCTGTGTATCGATACAATATCGCCATGTAAAATATCACAGTACTATGACCCCCCCCCCCAAACTGCTAAGGTGTCAAAGGGGCATTCAGGTGTAAACTGGTTCACATAAAGGCCTCAGCTCATGTGCTCACTGAAGGTGACACTACTGATCCCTTGGCTCGCTGCTGTCCTTGGGTTAATTGATGACTGATCGTCAGTCGTTGATTTGATGACAACAGAAAGTTTCACAGATGATCACAAATGATAGTTTCTTTATTTATTGATGTTTTTAAGAGTCCTGCATGTTTGTTAGAAATAAAGTTATTCACTTAACTCTTTGCTTAAATTACTTTTAAGGGAAACATTTTGATTTTAACCAATGATTCAGTTCACTTTCCATGTGAGACTTTCTGATAGCATCATTAGTCAGCGTCACTTGGCCCGTTGACGACTGACTGGAGGATCACTGAAGTTAACAAACAAAAGTTTCAGGAACCTCAGATTCATGAACAGACGAGAATCAGAAAGTCTGCAGATTTAAACTGAGGAAAGGCAAAAAATCCTCCTGCTCTTAAATGAACTCAGGATTTATGAAACCTTTTTTTAGTTTATCTCTTACAGTGATCTTTAAATGTTCATGTAATGTGGGTGTTTTAAGAAATAATTCAGGTTATAAAATTACAGTTTAAGTTTGAAAATTAATGTTTCAGTGGCTTTTAAGGTTTACAGTTCAAATCAAGTAAAATTACTGAGGTCATGCAGCTTGTTTTAGGGGTCCTTCAGGTGAAAAGTTACGATTTAACAGGCTTTAAAGGTATAGACTTAGTTTAAGGGGTTTTAAAGGTATGTGTTAGTAAAATTAAAGTGTGAGGAGCTTCTCAGTCTGAAAATGAAGTATAAGGAGCAACAATTAAAGTTTAAGAGACTTTGAAGATGTAAAAGGGAAGTTTGAGAGACCCTGGCGTGTGAGTTCCTGCTGCGGATTTAATGCAGAGCAAAGTGAATTTCGGAATCCACAAACGCACTAATTAAAGCTTTAATTTAACAATACACACTTGTGATTATTTAGTGTGAGTTTGTGTGTCTGCAGTGTGAACCCTCCTGCTGGTCGACACTCGTCCTCAGTCTGCAGTTGTTCCTCGCAGCTTCATTTCCATCTCACACGTCCTAAAATCACTAATTTATCCTGCAGAGTCTGGTGGCTCGATGAGAGGACCGCTGTTTCTCTGAATACACAGTTTTTCCCCTGCCAGGTTCGTTCTCTTCCTTCATTAGCAGTCGACACACCGAGTTTTGAAGCTTCTTCCTGATTTGTTTAGTGTGAAACAACAAACAGGGAGAGATTTATTGAATGTTTTTTCAACAGACTTCAACTAAAAAAGAAAGATTCAAATCTAAACTTTGAACAGACTTGAGCATCTCTGGCTCTGACTTGCAGCTTGTTTGTCACAACGATTAATTCTGTGTGAGGAAACGATTTTGTTGCAGGAAAATTTATTAAAAGAAACACGATGTTAAATGATTAACCAAAAAACTACTATAAATACAGATCATTTCACATCAGTAACTAAAACTAAACACATGTTTTAATATCAGTTCATCTCTGTGAGACTTGAGACTTCAGTTTTGTTGCAGTGATTTTATCAGATGCTTTAATCCTTTATTTTTTTTACCTCAAAACACACAAACATGTTGCGACAGTCGTGCTTTGGTCAGTTTAACATCATAACACATCATGTAATTCTCGAATTTTTCGTTAGAGTGACTTTAACTTTCTCACTGCAAAAACTGTGTTAGCTCTCTGATCCTATAAACACTCTGTACGTCGAAAGACAATAAATACTGACTTGTTTCTATTTTTCTGGTCACTTAATGTACATTTATTTAAACACTTACTTCTAATCAACATTTCTTTCTCAACAAAAACAATTTGCAGCTTCGTGTAGATCAGTTTTCAGTTGTACATCAGAAAAAGGTTCATTAAACAGTGGTGGACAGTAAGTACATTTACTCTTTAAGTATTGAACTTAAGTACAAATTAGAGGTACTTGTACTTTACATGACTATTATCTTTTCACACCATCTCAGAGGGAAATATTGTACTTTTTACTTCACTACATTTATCTGACAGCTTCAGTTTCTTTACAAAGTCAGATTTTTACACACAAAACACATGAAGAGTTTATGAAATATGATGTCTGGTTATAAATATAATACAATATAGATTAAACTCCAACAGTTTATACAAGTACAGCTGACAGGATAAGTCTGCTGACAGAAAACCATTTTGATCACTTCATGTAAAAACATTTGACGCTTCCAGCTTCATAAATGTGGAGATTTGCCACTTTTCCTTTAATAATTTGAATATTTTTAATGTTTTGTTAATATTTTTGAGGTTTGCACTGTTGGTCGGACAAAACAAAGCATTGTGAAGGAGTCACTTTGCACTCTGCTTAACTGTGGCGGCATTTCTCACTCCTGTCAGATTACCGGAGAAAATAATCAGCAGATTACTCTATAATGAAAATAATTATTAGCTGCAGTCTGATACAAAACAGTTCAACCTCAACCAGCAATAGTAGAATCCTGCTTTTACATTAATGCATGAAGAATAATTATCTGATGATATAATAGATAGTGCAGCAGTCACACATATTTGTTTTACTACCTGGAAGTCGTGGATATTTTGTTAACCACTTGTTTTTCCATCCTGTTCCTGTAAAGAGAGATTTTTAAGAGTCGACACCTTCAAAGTTAGAACTAGATTTCTTTCATTTCTCGCATCTCTTTCCTAAAGTGAAAGAGGTTCATTTCAAAACAATTAATAATATTTATCCATGTAAAAAAAAAAATAAGAATAAGATTTAAATTAGATTTTAATGTGCATTGTGTAGACTGATATTGTCAGGAACATCTTTTCTACAGCTTTAATGTTGTTAATTTCTTTAGTCAAATCTTGACTAGACTATTCCAGAGAGGCTAAAGATTCTGTAAAACACAGTTTCAGATTTGTGAAAATAAAAAAAGGGTAAATTTCTGTGCACATGTAAAAAAAGAATGTAAAGCCTGTTTTTGATTACCATAATGTTAGGTTTTGTTGTTTTATGAAAAACAAAGATATTGAATTCTTGTGTAATAAGATTTTCATCATAGCTAAATATTATTAATTTGTAACTGTATATTTTTTAAAGCTGCCCCAAGTTTTATGGCATTTATTCATAATTAATTATTATTAAGATAACTGATAATTAATTAAAACTGGAAAAGAATAGTGCCTTAAAACTCTCTGACTTACTCACATTGTATTTAGAATAAATCCCCTTAATTTATTTTATATATATATATATATATATATATATTTAGTTATTCATATTTGATTAAAATTATTTATTTATGTTTATTTGTTACGTTGTTTACTGCTTGAATCTGATTTAATTTGAGGTTGATGTAACATTACTAAAGATGTGTGGTTGTTATTTAAAGATGTCAATAAAGTGGAAAACAAACAAACAAACAAACCCGCTCGTCTTTCCCGAGAGGCTTTTATTTTGAAACGCCTGGCCGGAAGCTGCCCCTCCGGACAGGTGAGTGTCCGCAGGTGTTGTTGTCGCGGGTAAATCTTTGTGTTTGGGAGATGATTGTTCCTCCGGCTGCTGACAGCTATGGCTGAACGGGCTGAACGGGCTGAACGGACAGAACTCACGGTTCTCTGCGGACCCGCGGACCCGGTACCGTTTTCATCTTTTTATAATTTATGTTCATTAAAAAAAAAAACAACAGACGCCTGAAACTGACGTTAATGACAACGGAAAAACTGCCGTTACCGTGTCTGGAGAACATCTTTCTACCGACTTTAATTAATAATATAAATTAGAAGCACCGGACTCACCGTGCGGTTCGGCTAAAGTAGCTGCTAACTTTAATGCTAATGCTAACCGGTTCTCTCTCCCGCAGGAGGCCGTTAACGTCGCTGTTGACGCCGAACTTCCTCTCATAGAAGGTTTGGAAATAATCCCGGAACTTTCACAGGTTTGGTTCAGATTTTATTGTTTTGCGCAAATATAACCAAAAAGAACAGTCGCGGTTCGGTGACAACCGAGCCGTCAGTAGGGAACCGTAGGGCGGGAAGGGTTAGCTTAACGACAAGCCCGCCAAACTCTATTCAAAAATCTGACAGTTTAACCGAATCCGCAGTTAAAGGGAAAGTTGAGGGAAACTGTGGTCCAAAAATCACTTTACTAGAGCTGTCAAATCTGGACTACATTATTCCAGAGAGGCTGAAGCTTCTTGAAAACACCGTTTCAGATTTGTGACAATAAAAGACATTTTGTATGCGTCCACATGTAAAGTTGTCCCCGCGCTGTCAGAAGTGGTCATTTAAATTGTTAACGTTTTAATGCCAAAACGTTTCACTAAACTCCTTTCAGAATTTTGATCATTTAAAATTTGCACCATTTGACCAAACACCATTTACAAATCAGTTTGTAATCAGTCTGAGTAAATTAAGTATGACTGCAGCAGCATGTTAAAAGAAATGTGTTTTTGGTAGAAGAGGTTGGACATTTTGAATGCATGTCAAGTTGAAGATTCTTTTTTTAGTAGTGTCTTGTTGTATTTTGACCTGTGAAGCACCTTGGTCAACCTTTAAGTGTGAAGAGTGAAGTCTGGAGGGTCTTGGTCTTGAGTTCAGGAGGATGTCATGGTGTTTGTGTGATTCTGGATCGTCAGCGTTTCTGTGTGTGTTTGCAGGATGTTGAGCCGCCAGAATGTGCAGCCTCAGAGGAGACGGACATCAGAGAGACGCCGGAGCAGGGAGACAAAAACGCACAGGTGGACGGACAGACGGTCTCTGCACCTGCAGATGAATCCTCCAGTACCAAATCAAAGGTAAAGACCGCACATGTTTATAGAATCTTATTTTCACCTTGTCTCTGAACAGATAGTTGGAAAAGCTCGAGCAGATAATAAATAACCAACAGCTAAAGATCAGTCTGCTGGGGAGGAATTACAACTTTTAAATTTGGGGAAAGTAATTTGGTTGGTTCTGATGCTCCACAGTGATTTTACATTTATTGCACAGCATGTTTTGGGCATCACCCCCTAAAACCTTGTTAATGTGACCTCAGAATGGTTATAGATACGACTGTTCAGCTTCTGACATTTATCTGTAGACATTAATATAAAAACAGGCAGCATGAGAAACCTCCTCCCCTCTGAGCTGCATTTTATTTGCACATTAAAATCCAAACAGAAACGTCTCCTCATCAGCTTAAAAGGACGAGTTTGCATCACTAACTTGCTTCACTAACCTCAGCTCCTCCGGTCACCTCCGTCCTCTCTTTTCCCAACAGCCACTTTTTCAGACTGAAAACTGAAAAATAATTGAATCAGTCTGAGCAGGACGGAGCTGCAGGCTGCACCAGTTTGTACCTGATGTTCTCAACACATTAAGGGTCGGCAGTGATAAAATCCAGCTTCCAGTGACTCTCTATAAATTGAGCTAATGTTCAGTTACGCAGCTGCTGTAGAAGCTGCTCAGCTGCGCAGTCTGAAGGGGAGCGGAGATGTTAGCTAGAGCCAATAGGCTTCACTTTTCCAGAAGGGGGGGAAACGACAGACTTTTCTTGGTGTTTAGAAGCTGACGCACCGTAACAGACACCGTACATTTACTGCCAGAACATTTTCCTCCGCTCACGTTCACCGTCACTTTCTGCCGCTCGGAACATCGAACACTCGCTGCTGTTATAACAGCACCTGTCACGTAGATGTTCTTTGAAGAATGGGAAGAGGAAGCGAGCCGAGCGACGAGTGTTACCGTGCTCGCGCAGTGTGTGAGTGAAAATCAGTAGCTCATTGATTTAATAATGATTGTATAAAATTTCAGCAGCGGTGCTCGGCCGCATGCATGGATGAAAACCTGGGCTACCAAGGACCAGCATTTCTTTCCTTTTGAGCGCTTTCCCTTTAAAAACAAGTTCAGGTAACAAAAAATAATTTGGTATCGGTAGTTAGACTCAATTATTATAAAAATGTAAATGATACCGGCGATGTTTTGGGAGGAGACGCCGTTTACAGGCTGTGTTCGAAACAGAAGGTAACAGACAGCCTCAGAAGTTATTTTGAAGTAAACCGTGTCTATAAACGTCTACGGTGACGGTTTCCATGACCTCAGTTAGCTTAGCATTTTTTTCAAGTGGGAGGAGCTCGTGGCGTCACGTCAGAGGCGTAAATGAAGGCGGTTTGGTGAAAGCTTGTGCTTATTTTGGGGCAAAGTCATCAAACTGTTTGAGATTTTCATGCAGGTTTGCAGAGAGACCTGATCTTAGTTAGTCCCAAGTACCTGAGGCCTTACCAAGATGGCTGCCGAGGGGCGGGACAGTGAAGAACAAACTCTCTGTCTGTCAGTGGGCCGTGGGCGCCCAGTGTCGGGCGGCGTGGTCGGAGGACGGGCGGGTGTACCCGGCGACGGTGGTGTCTCTGGACGGAGAACGCTGCAGAGTCCGTTTCAGCGGCTACGGCAACGAGGAGGACGTGGAACTGAGCGCGCTCAAAAGTCCAGACGCTGCTCTGCGAACACAGAGAGAAAACTCCCAGGTAGCACACGCCTGAAGTGGGTAGACGGTGTTGACACCAGTGATAACTGCATAACTTCACAGTTTGTATTTATTTGTATTGTAGTATTCTTTTTATATATTACTGTAATGGAACGACCTGCCGCTCGACCTACAGATGAAAATTTGCCTTCTGACTAAATCTGGTATATTTACACTGACATGTTCATTAATGCGCCCTGTCCCCTTTTAAATGAAAACATTTTGACATTTAAAGTCAGCACGCATCACGTACTCCGCCAACAACTTACAGCTCCTAGTTTTTCAAACAAGGTGAATATTCCAGGATGGTTTTCTGCTATCGTGTTCAATTTTATGGACTTTTTCAACCTTTTAAAAATCATCTAATAACTATTTTCACCACCTTATGACACCTTGTTGTATTTGCTGAAGGAGGTCATGGGATACGGCTGACGGCCTTTGTGGGGAAACGAAGCGAGTAAGAGGGCCTCTGGTTTATAATGTTTAGGGATGCACCGAAATGAAAATTATTGGCCGAAAACGAATATTCCATAAATAAAATGGTCAAAATGAGCTTTTTCCTCAGTGTTTCCCACAGGATGTGAGGAGACTATGGTGGGGGGTCCGGGGCCCGAGAGGGTCCGGTAAAGTAAATTACATGAGTCCATTTCCTTTTAATGGACACATGTAACATGTTTTATACTTTCTGTGAATATAAGTTAATCTTATTTCCATCCTGTACAGACGCCTTATTTTGAAAACCGGACGTTGTCACATGTGTTTCCTCGTCGCCCTAAATCCATCCAGTCCGACCCGGTTTGATAAATAATGTTGTAACATGAAGACTTCACAGCCTCTCTTCATACTAAAGAGACAACCTGACAGGATAAAGTCTCTAACCTGCCTGTCAGCTCGCTCTGGGCCGCTTCACTTACCGTAAAGGCTGGAATACGTGTGCACTCCAAATGTAGGCGGGGCTAGCTTAACCTCCTTCTCACAGAGGAGAGACAGAAACACTCAAAGC
>NC_060168.1:35273228-35275439 GCF_021292245.1 Micropterus dolomieu | reverse complement strand
TTTTTTTCTTTGCATTTTCTTTTTTCTATGACTCTGAACATTTCAGGGAGACAGAACTGGGATTACTTTTCCGTTTAACCAACCTGTGTAACCTCTGCAGGGCAGGAAACCCAAGTTTAAGGTCAGTTTAAGTTTAAGGTATTAAACAAGATTAAAGTTTTAGGGAATTATAGAGTTTTTTGAGATTTAAAATGAAAGGTTAAGAGCGTTTAAAGGAATAAATTAAAGTCAACAAGTCCTTTAATGGATTAAAATAACATTTAAGGGATTTTAAGGTTTAAGATTCTAATATTCAAGATGGTTTTTAAGAATTAAGTGAAAGTTAAAGAGAGTTTAAATTAATACACTTCTTCATTTCCAGTTGGATTAATGAAATTATTTTAACGTAGTTATGTGCTGGTGTTTGATTTGAATCAGTTAATTGATCTTTTCACATTAAAAACACGTCATTAACCTGGAAACATCTAAAGAATCCACGAACAGAATAACTCTGAGAAAAACATGAAGTCTGACTTCACATAGAAAAGAAGCACATTTCCAGGATCAGCTCAGGTCCTTTTTACAGTAACTGATTATTGATTAGATATCAGGGTCAATCTGATGAGGCGTCAGCAGCCAATCACAGCTTTCATTAAAGAAAAGTGGTGATGGTTACAAATTGATCACATGACCTCTGATGAAATCAATCAGTGATCCCAATTGATACCCGGGTCTTAATCCATTTGTGATGTGAAACACTGATCACATGACGTCACTAAGTGTCGATGGCTTCATTGATGACTGATCGATTTATTAACATTAACAGTAGATAAAAGATCTAAAACTTATTTACTCTTTAAAGGCTTTTTTGAGTTGAGTATTTAAGCAGTTTTAATAAAAAGTTGTGTGAAACCGCTTCACAGTCACAACAGTTTTTATTGTGTAAAATTAAATTCTAGGGGACTTTAAAGGTAAAAAATTAAGTTTTAAGGGGCTTTAAAGTTGTGGTGATGGTGCAGTGGATAAGATGCCTGCCTTTGATGTGAGAGACCCGGGTTCAATCCTCCATTGTGTCCCTGAGCGAGACACTTAACCCCTCGTTACAACAGAGGCATTCGACCTCTGACACACATCAATTGTAAGTTGCTTTGGATAAAAGTGTCAGATAAATGTAAAGGTATTAAAGTTAAGTCTAAGACAAGTTAAATGTATAAGATAACATTTAAACCAGCTTTTAAAATAAAATTTTAACAGACTTTAAAGGTATAAATAAAGTTTAAAGGGGCTATTAAGATGTGAAATATAAGTTTAAGGTTCTTTAAGGTATAAAATGAAGTTTTAAGGGGATTTTTTAGTATAAAGTAAAATTTTAATGTTCTTTTAACTTATAAAAAAGTTTCAACCGGCTTTTAAGGCATAAAATGTAACTTCAAGGGGGCTTCTAAGTCACCAGAGACCCACGATACGATATTATCACAATACTTGATATGATATTATTGAGATTTTAAAAATATTACGATATATTGCAATTTATTACCTTTTTTCCAACTTCAGTTTGTGTGGAAAACTCTTTTTCTATTGGACTGAAAAAGCAATTTATTTTATTATTATAGAACCAAAAAGTAAAATTCTTATGTACAATTTCATAGTAGTGATTTACACTGGGGACGCAGGGGACGCTGGGGACGCTGGGGACGCTGGGGACGCAGGGGACGCAGGGGACGCTGGGGACGCAGGGGACGCTGGGGACGCTGGGGACGCAGGGGACGCTGGGGACGCGACTTTTTGAAAGCATTTGCTAAAAGTTTTGTGAAAATTAGCTCGCAACAATAAATGTAAAATAAAACAAAAACTCTGCTCTGTTACCTGCTCTGCAATGTGACTATAGAAGAAACAGATCTGCCTTGTCCCAAAAAAGTAACTTAGTTTAAAAAGACAAGCTGCTGATTTCTGCGTTATTTTCAATAATATTTTTATATTCTGAATTGTCACCGGCCACCTGAACTTTGTTTCCCTTCATATAAATAGACTCTAGATTGCAGAAATAAAGAGTTTAATGCTCAAAATTTTCGAAGGGCCCCCAGACCCCCCATCGAATATCCTTTTTCATCAATGAATATTTCTTCTAAATAGGTTTGGAGCATCTTGTTGTCTCGTTACTGCAGTGTTGTGCTTTATCACGTCTTGTGGACCCCTTAAATGTCCACTTTTCAACACAAAGTGACGCCATTG
>NC_060168.1:35251176-35273208 GCF_021292245.1 Micropterus dolomieu | reverse complement strand
AACCGGACGTTGTCACATGTGTTTCCTCCTCGTCGCGCTAAATCCATCCAGTCCGACCCGGTTTGATAAATAATGTTGTAACATGAAGACTTCACAGCCTCTCTTCATACTAAAGAGACAAACTGACAGGATAAAGTCTCTAACCTGCCTGTCAGCTCGCTCTGGGCCGCTACACTTACCGTAAAGGCTGGAATACGTGTGCACTCCAAATGTAGGCGGGGCTAGCTTAACCTCCTTCTCACAGAGGAGAGACAGAAACACTCAAAGCGGTTCTTTTCTAAGAAGTCAGCCACAGATGGAGCGGATGTGCTGGAGACGGTTCAGTTCAGTAGAACAATTTAAAATGCTTCCACGCTGCCGTCATGGCAACGTGACTGTTCGGTAAAATTTATTCGGTCTTTTGACTCATTAGGCCGAACACAAAGTGTTTTGTTTTTTTTGTTAATTTCGGTGGCTGAACATTTGGTGCATCCTTAAATGTTATAACGCAGTTTTTTTCCCAATGTCAAGAATGAATATCCATAAATAACTATTAAAAATGCATGTAAAAAACTAATTCTAATATCTTTTTAAAATCCATTAAAAATCATTCACCTCTAACAAAAACAAAACACACACTTATTAATTAACGAATTAGCGTGAAAATCATCCATTAATTAGAACCGGGTTTTTTTTTAGTTTTTTTTTTTTTTTTTTTAAGGCCTATTGAAGGAGAAAAAAAAACGGTTGAAAAGATACAGATTCAGAGTTTTTCATTTTAAAAGCTTCATACGTAGAACTGTGACGGAGTAAAGTTCTCAGCGTCTTGTTGCCGTCTGTCAGGACTGGAAACCGGGTTCTCTGTGTCGGGCCGTGTACTCGGAGGACGGCCTGGTTTATCCGGCTGTCGTCCTGTGGGTCAAAGGTCAGCGCTGCCGTATTCGCTTCGACAACTACAACAACGAGGAGGAACAGGACGTCGGCCGCCTGCTGAACCCCGACGAGCTCCACGGTCCCAGCAGAGCCGCTGCAGCCAAGGTAGAGACCTGGACCTGGACCGGGGATCAAACCTCAGTAGTTCTAGAGAACAGAGGATCAGCGAGTCAGAATCACATGTATTATATTACACAGTGTTACTGTGACATCGTGAGCGGCCCTCAGAGGAGGTCGTCTTCATAACTACTGAGCTCCTCTTCAGGCGTTTGTTTCATCCTGCAGGGCCGCGACTGGAAGTCCAGCGTAACCAGCAGCAAGGAGAGAGAGGGAGGAGGAGAGAGGAGGTCAGCGGGGAGAGGTGATGAGCAGAAGTTCTCCTGGGTGAGTCTCCATCATGCAGCGGTGAAACCACATGAACCAGCGAAGTGTAGTAATGTTTAATCCTGACGGTGCCATCTGCTGGACAACTGCCGGTTCTGCATGTGTCTGAAATAAAATCCAAAGCATCAGAGACAAGTAAGAAGGTATAAATGCATGTGAAATGAAACTGATTTGATTACAACAGTCATGTTTAATCATTTTCTCGTCTTACATTAAATCATTCACGGCACAAAATTGTAGGAAAGTGGCCTCAAGGGTATGAGGAACAGAAATTGAATAATGGAGTGATAGATTGTCACTGCATTTGATAAAGTGCAAATTTTACGGTCTACTAATCCTCATTACCAACCTAACCTTTTCAGTACTTCCTGTCCTCACGCTTCAGATGACACCAGCATGTTTCCCATTAATTAGTCAGACTACGGCGGCCCCACGCGGTCCAACTTGTTCCGCCATAGTTTCAGAATAAGGCGAAAATAATTTTACACTTTTGGTGATGATAAATAAAATGCTGTAAGCTCGCACGCTCACACACTTCAGCGTCTGACTCGAGACGCCTGTGGTTTGAGGTCAGTGCGTTAAGTGCGAAGGGTCTGAACAGATCTGATCTGTGACAGGGTTCCCGCGGCTCCTTAAAAAGTCTTAAGGTCTTATATTGAAATCAGGGAAATTAAGGTCTTTACCGTTAATTTGCTGTAGGTGTTAAATTTGCCGATGGTGCGTTTAAGGCTGTTGGGAAAATTAAAATGCCTTATTAGCGTGTATTTGTTTGATTTTGACTCCCGCCATTAATGCAACTCGTATGTTACGTGTACGTTAGCTGCAGACGTGGACGTCTGGCTGCCTGTCATAGCTGCGAGATTGGGAGACGCAAGTTGAAGTGGTTGGAGGAAGATCCGATCGTTCTGTCAAGCTCAAACAGCTGCAGCCTACATCAGGTCCTCCTCTCATTTGTGCAAGTCCAGAACCAAAGCTAAGGTTTCCTTTTCAATAACTGATTTTCAGCTGGTGTTCCTTAAAGAAACAGACTGTCAACCCTCAAATCATCAGCCTGCAACAAAACTGCACCTGCTATCCATCCAACTTACAAGCTCGTCCTCCTCAGTTATTTCCTGTGACCTCTGTCCTCTTCCCCTTAAAATACTGTAAGGCGGTGGGTGATGGCGTAGTGGATAATGGACACGGGTTCAATCCCCCACAGTGACCCGTCCACCATTGTGTCCCTGAGCAAGACACTTAACCCCTCGTTGCTCCAGAGGCGTGCGACCTCTGACATGTACAGCAATTGTAAGTTGCTTTGGATAAAAGCGTCAGCTAAATGAATAAATGTAAGATGCTAATTTCTCTGTGACAAGTTTGGCTGCTTTAAACTGTTTATGGACACATAACAGGTTTTTAAGGCAAACAAATGGCCCAGGAGTTTGTCCCTGGTCAGCCCCACTCTCCAGTCAAAGCATTTGGCGGCGGCTCTTTGTTCCTGAGAATGAAAGTAGAGACATAACTAGATGAGCCTTTAAAATGCTAAACTAGAAACACCTCTCTACCTCTCTTAAAGTAAATTAACCGTTTATTGAGTCTGTCTGATGCGGAGTGTGTGACTGATTGACTAGTCACTCAAAGTAAAGCCCTCTGCTATGAGCCAACTCCGAAATCGCCTGAGAAATGTGGGGGGGACAAAACAGAGTTTGAAATGTGGATGTGTGCATTTCACATCCATTTTATCACTTACTTTTTGACCAAATCGAACCATTTCTCTGCTGAAGACTCTGAGATGCAGTCGAAAGCTCTCAAAGCAAGTAAGAGTCTTTGTGTCCTGTAGCTCGAGCTCAGGGTCCTGCAAAAAACCATCTTGGTTTCTTCAGTGCAGCTTTTTAGTTATTTAAATTCCTGGAAAACAAAGTTTTTCACGACCATTTAATCCTTCAGTTAATCAAACCCCAGGTGTGGCACAGCAGGGCGACCATTTAGCTCGCATATGCCCCTAAACATCGTTACGAACCTCAAGACCGTAGGGAGAAGATAATGAGGACGTGGGTTTGGCGAGCTGAATATATCAGGCGCTTTTTGTTGACAACATCGATGTGCTCATCAATTTCACTTTTCGTCAACTGGCCAATCACAGCCTGGACGGGGCGGGACACAAGAGTTTGACCTGCTACAGTGAACTTTGAGACGTTGAACTCCTCCCGCATGACTGGTCCTGATTATTGATGAGATTAGTAGCATTAACAAATTAAGAGACCGGTGCGGAGGATTTAATGAATGAAACTGCTGGAATTAATATTGGCGCCTTCTAGTGGTGAGCTGTGTAGTGTACTGTTACATAAAATGACCCCACGCATACAGTAAAATGTAACTTTTATCTACGGTCATTATAATAATATAAATACTAATAAACTAGTTCCTCCTGCAGTGGAAAGCTCAGAGTGCCAGGATGTGTCCTCCTGAGAGCGACACCTTCCCCTGGTCTGATTCACTGAAGTTACTGTAACGCTGCTCACTGTTTCCATCAGGTCTGGGAGCTGCTGCTGGATCGTGAATCCGTCCCTTGTTCAAAAACTACACAAGCGCCAATGCTGCGTGTCCAGAGACCAGGGTCCTCGCTCTCAGTCCTCCAGTGTTTACACACCGTAGTTTAACACAAGGAGAAGGAGCACACACCTACTTTAAATATGTATATAATCGTTTGTTTGAACATTTGTCACATTTTTTCATTTAGGAGCACATGTGCTCATTGGGGAAGAGGTTAGCGTAGAGCCCTGCACAGACGTAGGTGAGCTGTATTTGTTTATTCATTAAAGTTTCTTCTTCCTTTTCTTTATATATTACTTAATTTATCTGAAGGTTTTTATCCAAAGCGACTTACAGCTGCTAATTATATCAGAGGTCGCACGCCTCTGGAGCAACGAGGGGTTAAGCGTCTCGCTCAGGGACACGTTGGTGGACGTGTCACAGTGGGGAATTGAACCCGGGTCTCTCGCACCAAAGGCAGGCGTCTTATCCACTGTCCCATCGTTCACCAAAGCCGAGCTGGTTAACCTGTGCGGCTTCTCAGGCGGTTCTGACCCGGACCTGCTGCGAGCGCTGCAGGAGGTCTGCTGATTCAGTATTTGGTGTTTTGTATGTCAGCAGGTTACAGAGAAACCCGGCAGAGTGGAAAAGGAAGAGAAGAAGAAGAAGAAGAAAGGAGACCAGCAGGGAGACGGAGCAGAGAAATCGACCAATCACAGCTTTCCATTCTTCCCTCCGTTTCCTCCTCCTCCTCAGTCGGCCTCGGGGGTAAAACCGACTCGTTAACATTCATAAAGCCGGCTCATTCATTCTCTCTCTCTCTGACCCCGCGTCTCCCTCCCCAGGGCCCCATGTCCTTCATCCCTCCTCCTCCTCCTCTCTGGACGTTTGGCGCGAAAGAGTCCGCCACTCCTCCGGCCGTCAACGCCACCTCCAGCATGTTGATGCTGTGGTACATGTGTGGCTTCCACACAGGCAGCTACATGGTCAGTAACACTTTAATGTGAAGACACCAAAGAATCTAATGTAGAACCAGCAGGTGTGTCGCAGAGTTTGGACTCCCTGTTCAGAGCTGCCGTTTGTGGGACATTAAATGTGTGTGGTTGTGTTTCAGGCTCAGCAGGAGTTCATGTCCAAAGACTGAGGTAAGTCCACACCTGGACACTCTCAGGTACAAGCTCTATTCACACTCCTCAGTTTGTGATTCAGAGACAGTTCATATTTACTTCTGTTCTTTTTAGCCTGAGTTAAAGCAGCAGAAAGGTGCGTTTACTGTCCGGCTGAAGTCGCGTGATGGAGGTGTGGAGTTTGTCTGTGCCCTGATATTAATTAATGTGAAAATTCAACTTGGAAACGGCTGATTTACACAGAAACAACCAGGTTTCTGGTCTGACGGCAGATTTCATTACTCAAGAGGAAAATGAACCACAGTCCAGATTTGGCCGATAACCAGTGAAGTTACTAAACGCAGTAACAGCGAGCGTCTTTAAAAGGCTTCAACAGGAAACAGAATCTATTAATCATATTAACTGTAGTTTCTTTTGCTTTCTGCTTCAGAGCCAGAGAGGATTATGGGCCAGGCTGGGACGATCCTCTTTCTTTCACGGTTTACATTTGTTTAAAATATTTTTAAGATCCTTTTTATTTGTTCTTATTTGAAAGGTCCATCATTTAGAAACCGCTGTGTTGTTTAGTTTGTGTTCAGAGACGTTTGTGTGTTTCAGTGTTTCTGTTTGTCATTTAAAACCCAAAAAAAAGGTGGATAACATGAATCTCTTTGTTGACAATAAACGTTGGTATGGTCCACACGTCCACGGGCGTTTTCCTGTCCACACAAGCGCTGCCTTAAAAACTTTACATCGAAATGAAAATGTAAAAACACAATTGAAAGTGTTGGGCATATCTGATCCATATAACGTTACAGCATCCGCTGCTGCATTTCTAACGATGCGGCATTCAGACCAAACGCAACGCTCTCCTCCCTGGAGTGTTCACACACAACGCGATAATGAGAATAAACACAACTGGCCATTACTCCAGCTGGATGAACCCTTTGCTGTGATTTAATGGCAATAAACGGATCAAACTGATGCTGAAACAGCCACAACATGATGCTGTTCTGTTGAACACATGAACTGATGCTTTGTCAGGTCTGTCAGCAGGACAGCAGCTTCTAAAATGTTTGTTTTCTGAATGGAGTTTGGTTCGATCAGGGCTACGCTACGCTAACCTGTTCACAGTAAAGTACGACAGCTGGAATAAAGTTACAGACACATGTTTACTGATCTCACCAGGTAGTTCAACCTCCTCGCTTTCTTTTCTCCAAGTAACGTCCAGCTTTGTCCGGTTTTTATATAAATATGAAGTAGCAGTCCGACAGAGCTAACGACGCTAACGACAACAGTGGAACCGGATGTGCAGGGAAGCTGCCGAGAAGATAAATAAACGTTGAAATCTTATTTAATAAAAGCAGTTAACTCTGAGCTCCTCCCGCGAGTAAACGGCGGAGCTGTCAGAGCAGAATCCCACCGACTACAGGGGGTTTATTTGTCCAAAGGTTGCAGCGCTGCTCCTCTCCCCCAAGTTTAGCCGGCCAGCAGATTTTCAGTCGCCTTTGCATTGACTTTGTATGTAAACTCACCGCCCCGAACGCTCTCTTCGCTTTTGGTCTGAAAGCATGGTGGCGCCTGCCGCCGCTCGACTGCGGTAATGTTTACTTTTACCTTGTGAGGAATCCTTCACCTAACACAGCTCAGGCGTGTCTCCTCCTCGGTTAGTAAATCCGAAAGCACAACAACCATCCAGCCTTTTGGCAACGCAAAAGTAACAGAAATGTGACGTCACGTGAAAACTAAATAGATTATTTCAACGATTCATCGATGCCTCGTTTTAAAAACTGCTTTAGCTTGGCGGCGGTAGCGGGATCAGCTGTGTACGTTGGTAGATGATAGATATGATAGATGTGTCACACAGCAAACATCAGACCAACAACCAGACGGCTGCTTTACAAACACAAACATCACCCGAGTACAAGTTACACTAAAGTGCAGCTCACGGAGAGCCAGTTAACTCCTGACTGAGGTCACAACTCGGGGCCCAAAAGGAGAACAACAAACGCACGTGGTCACATTTTCAGCTGAGGACGGCGGCTTACTTTGGCTTCACCTCAACAATCGGTCAGGATTTCAGTCAGATGCTACAGTTGGCAGAACACCGGCTGCTTGCTGATCAGCTGCAAAGAATTTGCGTCGATGCATTTTAGTAATCGATTTTAATCAAAAGTTTGAATTGACTAAATTAATGAATGATGTTTGTGATGCCAATACATAAATGATGAACTTATTAATATGGTGTTTATGATGCAAAGACTGGAAACGGGAAAAGTTTATTATGGGAATGTGCTCGTGTTACTTGGTTTGTGACTTGAGATAACGGAGAATATTTTGTCATTTTTATTTCCGCAGCGCTTCAGGCGGTTTCGGTTTATTGGAGAGGATTTCACCTGCTTTAGAAAATTATCAGGGCAACATGGGGTAGGACGCCCGCAGTGTCATTCTTACAAAATGTCACAATTTAGTTTTTTCAACACTTTCTGCCGCTAGTCTTACTCAACTAAAGATTTCCTGTTTCCTCACAATTTTTGAAGTTGTTTGATCAAAGCAATTCTGACATAAGTTGATAAAAAAAAATTTTGTCCTTTTTTAAAATGAGCTGTACAGAAAATCTTCAGTGTGTTGAGGGTCCGTTGCATTTTGCTGCCTCCTTCGAATCGGACGCCAAACCTGCAAAGCATTTCCTGAATCGGTCACGTGGTAGGGCCGGCAAGTCGCAAGATACGTCACCAACACATACGCGCTTCACAAAAATCATCCTGGATTACTCGACACGCGCTTCGAAGCCTCGATACGGACGGACCTTAAACTGCCAAAGTTAAAAATGTTTACGTCACCAAAACATTTTCAGATCTAAAATTAACAATTGAAGTTTTTTTTTCATTATTTCACTGTAGGATGAACCAGCTGCTCGGTCTTTCTTAATTAATATTATATATATATATTAGTCCAAATAAAGCTTCTGAGGTGTATTAACAGGCCGTTTCAAGGTGTTGAAATGTGGTTTATTTCCTTCCGCTGCTGCAGAATAACCACAGAAGGGAAAGACAAAGTTCAGGTCAGCAAAACTGAGAAATAACATGATTTTCAGAGAGAAACAATTTTCAGGGATGAATAACGAGTTCATCAGTTGGTGTTACTGTGCTGCAGCTCACACAAATTACAAACGGATATTTCCTCTCGTATCTGGAGTTAAAGTTTAGGTTTAATCTCCAGGTTTAGAGACGCGTTCTGTGTCGGTGTTGAACTTTGTTCTTCACCTCTCTGTCGAACAGCTGGCTTCATCAGAGACGCGGTGACCTCGTCAGTCAGAGGTCGAACTCTGAGGAAGATATTAAAGCTCCTTATGTGCTTTGACGTAAACGGTGACACACAGAGACCCCGAAGCGTTGGGATGGAAACACGTCCTTCAGTGAGTCTTCTGAAATAAAGAATTCAATCCAGACGTTGTTTAAGGGTTTTATTCTTTGCAAAGGGTCAGACAGACATGCAGAGTGTAAGACGCAGAGCCAGTGATGAAACAGGTGACTTTATACTGAGCATCACAGGGTCCAGCCGCTTCCTGTCAGTCCGAGGTCTTAAAGCAACATTCCCCTTAAAACCTGTCGAAAGGTGACGTCACAGCCAGGTGGTTTCTAGAGTCGGACTTCAGAAAAGCTGGTTTACGCAGTGAAGTAAAACCCACAAACTGAAGGAAAGATCTTCATCTGCTGTGGGTTGCAAACTCAACAGTCATTGGCCTCACGGTGGCGCTCTAACAAGCAGCTTTACGTTGTTGCGATTATCTCAAACTGCTTTGTTTAGAGTCATTAGCTGCGGCGCTGACTTAACGTGATGCGTGCTGGTTAGAAACTGTGACATTAAAACCTCGCGGGAGCAGGGCGGCCGCAGGCGCAGAGTCCAGCGGCTGCACCAAGTTGGAAACACACTTTTTCCAGGTCAGTCACTGATCTGAGCTCACGCAGGTAGAATGTGTCCAACTTGACGGCGCCGGTTTTATTCCCCGCCCCTGCGGTCACCTGCAGCTCACGTTAGACCAAGATCAAGTCAGCCGCTGTCATCTCGAACGCACTTGAACTTTTGCATCTTTTCTCCGATGGGCTTCTGCTGTACAAATATCAAATTATACGACTCTTTATCACTTTTCTCAAAAACGTGTTCTTGCAAACTCATCAAACGCCGTTTGGCCAATCGCCCTGAAACTTTGTCAGGATCATCTACGGAAGTTATTGAAATAATTTGCCGATCTGTTGGGTTTTCCACTAAATTTCACTTTGTGTCTTGACGTACAATTTTTATATAAATGTCCGTAAATCAAACTTTGCTTAATTTATTCATAGGTGTCATTTACACTGGCGACGCGTTTAAATGTCCACCGCTTTCCAACACAAAGTGACGCCCTTGAATCTATCGTAACCTAACTTGGAGCGTGTGGTACGTCCTAGAGAGCTGTTTTTTTGTTTTTTTTAAGCCCGTCCACTCGTATTTTATTTTGCATATGATAAATCTGTTTACATCTTCACATCCATTGATGTGTCCATCAGGGGATACGAAGGTTCAGGGTTCAGACGGGGATGTTCGCTCTTGTGTCTTTTCAGTTGCTCACTGAGGCTGTAAGTTGAAGTTTTCCTTTTCTACTTGGATCCATTGGAAATGTATTTTTCTCTGCTAAAAAGTGTTTGTGCAGCTTAAAACTTGGAAAGACAAAAGTTGGCAGGTGGGTTGAACGTTTCGCCCTCTGGTCGGGTTGGTCAGGTACATAAAATGACCACAAGGTTTTGGGTTTGGCTTCGAGTCCTTCGTCACTTTAATCTCTTTAGTTATCTGCACCTGGTCTTCTCCTCTGGAAATGTCAGATGTTGGATTTATCACAACCCGCTCGGATCCCGATCGTTGCTGCTATATTTTAATTTCATAGATGTGGACAGTTTGTCAGAACAGTTGGTCTCCAGCTTCATCGCAGCGTCTCGAGGATGAAAATCACCCAGAAACAGAGACGCTGCCGTCACGTCCTGTTTGCCGGGGCAGAGGTTCCTCTCCCCGCTGACCCGGAGGTGAGTCCGCTGGTCGTCTAATCAGCAGGTAAATATTGTCCCACTGACGTCAGAGCGGCTCACATATAAGCCTTCATGTCTGAGGCTGAGACCTCAGAATCCAGAGGGACAGTCTGAGGCGTCCAGTGTTCTTCACCGTCCCGCCGAGTCCATCAGTGCCCTCCCAGTCCTGCCGGTCCGAGTCCCTCAGCACCATGGTCAGCGGCAGGATCTTGCTCCTCAGCGCCTCCTGCTGGCTGCTGGTAGTTGTGGGAAGCAGCGAGGAGCTGAAACAGGAGCGATCAGCTGAGGACGAGGAGAAAGTGCTGGTGAGTCGACTCCAGTTTTTATGTAGATGTAGAGACGCCGTGGACTTGAAGACGCAGGTGAAACGTCCTGTTCACATCCTGAGATCTGTCGCGGTACAAACCCAGAATTTAAACTGTAGTGCAGAGCTGAAAGCTGCCCGGCTCACTAAATGTGTAGCAGACGTGTAGAAAGTGTGTATCTGAGCGAGGAGTTGAAGTCTTGCCTTCCCTCCGCAGATCGAAGCTCTACAAGAAGTTCTGGAGAAGTTAAAGAACAAAGAGCCGCCGTCGTCAGAGAAGAAGCTCGGCTGGGTTCCTGCAGTAAGAACTGATTTATTCTTCTGATGATTAGTCTGTCTGCTCGGTGGTACTTGTGACCCAAGCGGTTCCACACCCAGAATGCCCAGTCTGGTTCTGAGGGTAGATTGATAGTCTTAAGTCGAACAAACGGAACCAGGACGTAACTGCTGATCGTGAGTTATTGACCAGAGCCTTCGAGCACAGACCCGTTAAAAGCAGCAGATATTAAATATCCAACTTGACACTGCTGAAGCTTTTATGAATGAGGTGAGAGAGATTTCTTTTCTTTGTGCAGAAGAGCTGAAGCCTGAGGTACTAAATGGACCATCCAAACCTACATGGCCCTGTGTGGGAAAAGTGGAATAAATAATAATAAACCTGCGTCCCCTCTGGCGGCCAGCAGGGGGCGACTTAAACCTGCGTCCCCTCTGGCGGCCAGCAGGGGGCGACTTAAACCTGCGTCCCCTCCGGCGGCCAGCAGGGGGCGACTTAAACCTGCGTCCCCTCCGGCGGCCAGCAGGGGGCGACTTAAACCTGCGTCCTCTCCGGCGGCCAGCAGGGGGCGACTCCAGCGGCTGCAGAAAGAAGTGTGATTCTATAGAAGTCTGTGAGAAAATGTTTCTACTTGTCAGCTGATTTATTCCCTCAGTAAACACTTTCCTGATGAGTTTATGGTCTCAGTCGCTAGTTTCAAGTCTTCTTCAACACAGCATGATGTTCATTTAGTAAATTATTGTCCCATTTAGAGGAACAGAGACCAGGAAGGAGGGGAGGCTTTAGGGCGGGGCTACAAGCTGATTGACTGCTCTGTGCACATTTAACCAGTTTACCAGGAGTCGGCTGTTCACTTTCTCTGGTGAGCGCGTTTAGTTTTAAGCCTGTGTCAATCAGCTCTGTTAAAATGATGTTAACGTGAGTTACAGATGCACCTCGCTATTTAGATGCACGTCTAAATACGGTCGCGTCGGTGCCGCTGGTTGCAAAAAATCAACATGGCGGCGCCCTATCGGCCAAACTCGAGGCTTCAAGACAGCGGTCCACAAACCAACAGGTGACGTCACCATGACTACGCCCACTGCTTTTATACAGTCTATGGTTCACGCTGTAGCTTACTGTAGCTTATTTAAAGTTTACTATTCCGGAGCATAAGCCCCGCCCACATGGGCAGCTCCACTCAGGCTTTTCTTTAGTATATTTATTGACTGTGAATGTGTCACGAGTCCAAATTGCACCAAACGCGACGCTGCACTCCCTTGGGTCTGCAGCAACACACCCGCCATGTTTGAAGTCGATTGGATGAACGGTTCCTGACACAACTGAAATACAGACAGACAGACGGTCAGAGGTTCCTTCCTGTATTAGAGAGAAGTCGAACTTGAGGCTTCAAAACGGCGGTCCACAAACCAACAGGTGAGGTCACGATGACCACGCCCACTGCTTACAGTCTGCGGTTAAAGCTTCATCATAGAGGAGCTGACAGAAAATGAAATATTAGCATTTTCTTTAAACTTTGTGTATTTCTGTCTCAGTTTCTTCAGTGCCATTTATAGTTCAGAGCTCAGATGTGTCAGACTGCGTACCCTGGACCTGACGGAGCTCCTGCTGGTTTCCCGTCTGTTCTTCCTGTAATTAAAAGTTGTTGTTGTTGTGTGTCAGTGTGACGCGGGGCAGCAGTGTGCGGTGCGTAAAGGATCGAGGATCGGGAGGCTGTGCGCATGTCCCGGAGGAACCGCCTGTGACTTCAGCGTCCTCAAGTGTCTGTAGAGCTCACAACACACTTCCTGTTCTAATCTACAAAATAAAGGCACGTTTTTCAAAACGCCACTGCTCTTTGTTTTCTGTCCCTCTGCAGTTCAAACATCTGCTGCACATAAGGACTTCATCGGGACATTCACATTTGTGAAGTGTTGCTCTTTAGGCTTGGGAACCGGAGGGTCACCTGTGCAAGTCCAGCACTGCCAAAGGAGCCCCTGAGTGAGCAAGGCCCCGACCCCCCTAATGGCCCCTAATTAGGAGGAGTTAAATGCAGAGGACGCGTTCTTCATGCGTTGTGGTCACTGTAAAATTGTATGCGGCCAAATAAAGTTGTTTTGATTATTGTGCGGTCTCAGAGGGCGCACCTGCTGCGTTTGTTCAAACAGGCTTGGCGCCGAGGGCCTCGGACAGGAAGTCGGACTGACCCTGATAAAGTGCCGACGCTCCAGCAGTCCTGACATGTAAATAAAGACACATTTAAACTTTTATGAAATGTTTAAACGCATCAGTTTAAGTTGTAGCGTCACGATCAGTCGGATGGTTTAGTCCAGTGGTTCTTAGCCGAGGGGTCGGGCCCGTCCAGAGGGCCACCAGATGAATGTGAGGGGTCGAGAGATGATAAATGAGAGAGGACCGAAGAAGATTCACAGATCTGTTTTCATTTTCTGGATCTCTGACGTTTTGTAAAAGTTAATTATTTAATTAAAGTACACAGAGTAATGATGCAGGCAGCTGATTGGCTGTGCAGCTGTTCCTAATGAAAGCTTGGTCTTCATGCAACGCCAGGACACTCGAGGACATCGTACATAAAAGGTAACGGTGCAAGTTCTTAAAAAAAAAAGGTCTAAAATAAGAGGTCAAAACTGTTTGTACAAGTCGTGGATAAAAAATGATGAAATTTAAATACAAAAATAACGGTCATACAAAATGTAAACCAACCTTTGGTGGTGTTTTTTTGTTTTTTTACCTATTATTATTTTTCATTTTTACAAAATGAACCAACACATCTCGGGTACATAATAAATATGAAACTAAATTTAAATCAAACCTCTAAACTATGAAGAATGTTTGGAATTCAAACTATTACTAAGCTTGTTTTTTTGTTATCTTTTAACTGCATTGTTACAGTTTTCTTGCTTTTATCGTGCATCTGTTTTGTTTTACTGTCTTTGCAATACATACACAAAATACAGCAAATTATACAATGAGACAAATGTCTCTTAATTAGCTTTATTTATTCACCTTTGCATTAATTACCTTATTGTCTAACAACTTTTATTAATTATTTTTTAAATGTATTTATTTAATGTGTCGATAATTTTCTCTTATACTTCCTTTGCATTTTCTACCCAATTTATATCCCCAGTGGTATTTATTTAACTGCTCTTTTTACATTTCTGCCTCAGTATGCAAATGAGGAGGGGCTGTGTCTGAAGGGTTAACTTCTCGCCTATTGGTTGATCAGTCAGACGGCGGTTAATTACTGCCTACATTTATTTACTGTATTCTTTGTGTATTTAATCGTGTATTTATTCCAGGACCTGTCCTCCATAGCTTTGTAACATGGTGCTCTATAAAGAAAGATTATTGTAGTCAAAGAATATTTCTTCTTAATTGATGTAACGGGTAAAAACAGGTGTAGCTTGGAGTCATTAGTTGATCCCACGTGTTCACTGAGCATCCAGCTGTGCTTCTTTCTCTCATGTAACTGTCCTCGTTAGGCCTACAGGAACCAACTGACTCCACAGATTAGAGTCCAACTCATGGATAAGAACAGGAGTCTAAACGTCAGATTTGTTTAAAGCTTGTTAAAGATGAGCGAAGAGGGAAACGAACAGGAACTCGGGGAAAACATGTTCTCCTTCAGATTTGGTGTTGGCGTGCTGCAGGGCTCAAACCACGCTGTGTTCATCGCTCTCACAACAATGTAAGCAACAACAATGAGGGAACAAGGGAAATTGAACTTCCTGCGGAAGCACAGACAGAAGCCGGAAGATATTTCACACAGTTTAATGATTTTCTTTTAGACACAAACTCTTTAAAATGTTCTGAAAGTGAAACGTTTGTGTTAAATGGCAGGAAAGTTGAGCAGCAGCTGAGAGAAACTTCAGTTTGCTTCATTCTTCTCTTTAAACCTCTGAAACAAAATATCCAAGATGTTGAAACTTTATTTAATCCATTCGGTCCATATTTTAAAATGCTGATGATTACTTACAAGCCTACGGGAAAAAAACAACAAAATAAATGTAACAGAGGAGGTTTTTAGTCGCCGGACATGACGACACGTGGAAGTTTCAAATAAATAAGTGTGGGATTAATTTATAATAATTTAAACCAAATAAAGTTCTTTGTAGAAAACAGGAAATGATGAGACTGATGAAAAACACGGGCCCACCTGATCAAGACCAGGGGCCAGCTTCACCTGTCGGGGGCCCCGTGCCTCTCGCTCTCTGTGGACTGTTCTTAAATAATGAGTTTGCTGAATGCTAACGGGATTAAAGAGCAACTTAAACGTTTATTTCAACCTGCGACATAACAGAAACACTTTGTAAAAGTAGCGGCGCCCACGGAGCCCCGTTTATGGGAAATACGCCAGATTTGGAATAAACACCCCCCTGATACCAGTCCAGGTCTCTGCAGAGTGGCGGGTCAGACCGATCTCTGCTGCTGGTTTATCAGCTGGTCTGGAGTCAGTTCGCAGTAGTTTGAGCACACAGTCTGAGCAGAAAAGCTCAGAATGAAAAAATAGGAACAAGAAACTTCTTTGAAAAAGACTCTTTCAAATAACAATAATAACCAAAGAAAAACCCACTCAATCATCCAACACTGCCTTAAAAAAATAACGATTATCCTGCGCAGGTTCTTCTGCAGCTTTGGCGTTTATCTTCAATAACTGTTTGGTCCATGTCCCCTCCTCCAGCAGTCATTGGTCAGTCCTCTCTCTCTCCAATCCATAATCAATATCAGCTGACGTCCGGTAAACACATGACTCGTCTGGTCCGTCAGAAGGTGAAGGAGCTGCAGACGACGACTCCGACGGGACTCATCTGAAGACAGATAACAGTGATCAGATCAATAGTTCAGTTACGACGTGTGGCTAAAGTCCGGGACGCTGGCAGCGCTGACTGTGGGTCAGTGAAGGCAGCGTTTCCCAAACCTTTCCTGAGGAGCTGAACCGCGAGAAGCGTCAGGTTTACAGAAGACGCCTGATCAATGACCAATTAATTTAAAGGACGATGACGACACAAGAAACCAGTTATCAAAAATCGACTGTTCGTTTTTAAATTGTGTTATTATGATTATTATTCCTTCTCTTTTATTTTGGGGATAATCATACTCTTAGTGTTGGAACTACAGTTTCCATAATTTGGGTGGTGTAAACAGGAAGTCAATGATTTAAACCACAACTTGAACCCCGTCAGCTCCTGTTAGCAGCCCCTGTTAGCAGCCCCTGTTAGCAGCCCCTGTTAGCAGCGCTTCTCAGCAGCCTCTGTTAGCAGCG
Source organism: Micropterus dolomieu (assembly GCF_021292245.1). NCBI lineage: Eukaryota > Metazoa > Chordata > Actinopteri > Centrarchiformes > Centrarchidae > Micropterus > Micropterus dolomieu. The sequence continues at coordinate 35,257,391 of NC_060168.1, read as the reverse complement.
CTTCTCAGCAGCCTCTGTTAGCAGCGCTTCTCAGCAGCCTCTGTTAGCAGCGCTTCTCAGCAGCCTCTGTTAGCAGCGCTTCTCAGCAGCCCCTCTTAGCAGCGCTTCTCAGCAGCCCCTGTTAGCAGCGCTTCTCAGCAGCCTCTGTTAGCAGCGCTTCTCAGCAGCCTCTGTTAGCAGCGCTTCTCAGCAGCCTCTGTTAGCAGCGCTTCTCAGCAGCCTCTGTTAGCAGCGCTTCTCAGCAGCCTCTGGTAGCAGCGCTTCTCAGCAGCCTCTGTTAGCAGCGCTTCGTAGCAGCCCCTGGTAGCAGCGCTTCGTAGCAGCCCCTGGTAGCAGCGCTTCGTAGCAGCCCCTGGTAGCAGCGCTTCGTAGCAGCCCCTGGTAGCAGCGCTTCGTAGCAGCCCCTGGTAGCAGCGCTTCGTAGCAGCCCCTGGTAGCAGCGCTTCGTAGCAGCCCCTGGTAGCAGCGCTTCGTAGCAGCCCCTGGTAGCAGCGCTTCGTAGCAGCTCTCATTAGTGGCCCCTTTTAGTGGGCCCTGTTAGAAGCTCCCGTTAGCAGTTAGCATGGATGTACAGACAGCTCACTCTGGAAACTTAAAAAGAAGTTTCTCATGAAGTTCTGCAGCTTCTCTCTGATTTCTAATCTTATTTCTGGACGGACGTCAGAGGTCATGATGTCACGTGTGATTCAACATGTGTTTCAGATCTGAATTCTGACGCTGAGGAGGACGAGTGAGATTTCTGACGCAGCCATCACGTGGTGAAGTAAAAGCATCTTAATCAGTTAGAATACACACAGATGTTTTTTTCTTCTTCTTTACTAACTAGTTCATTTGTCTTGAGCCCAGACTGTCGCATCTCCGGTCAGATAGTTTTGGCTTTAGGATTTTTTTTTGACAAACTTAAAACCCCAGACAGAACTCTGACTTTGATAATAATGAGAATCTCTGAGTAACGTGTTGACCTCTGACCTGCGGAGGCTGCGAGCTTCGTACAGCGTGTCGTCCTCTTCGCTCTCCACCGCATCCATCTCCACAGAGTCATCGTAGTTGGACAGCAGGCCGTACTTCTTCCTCTGGGCGGGCCTCTTCAGCCTGGAAATAAAACTGCAGTTTCATAAAACAGTTCTACAACAGATAATTTAAATAATTGTTTTGTGAGCAACCGTAAAATTGGTAGAAGAGGATTGGCAGTGTCAGATTCTAGCAGAACCTTACATGTGTGCCGTTGTTGGTACGAGAGAAAGTCATTAAATGGAATTTGGTGTGAGATCTGTCCATATGCAGGACAACAGCTCAGATAAGGAGGTACAGACGTAGAGCTGTATAACCAGTAAACAAATGTTTTGATTGATTAATTGAAAAACTGTGTATTGGAAGAGGATGGTTGGAGCAAGTATGTGATTCTACTACAAAGAAAACAGCATAAATTAAACATTTCAGCTGCTGGTGACAGAGGAAGTGTTAAATTGCTGGATTTATGAATGGAGTTTAGCACAGCATCAGTAAATCTATCATTTTGAGTAATGTTGGGTGGTGGTGGTGATGGAGCAGTGGATAAGACCTTTGGTCTGAGAGACCCATCCACCAATGTGTCCCTGAGCAAGACACTTAGACCCTCGTTGCTCCAGAGGCGTGTGACCTCTGACATATATAGCAACTGTAAGTCGCTTTGGATAAAAGCCTCAGCTAAATGAGTAAATGTTATGATTTATAAGTTATACAAATATCCTGTTGTAGTTCTGTAGTTCCTCGACCAAGCTGTGACAACTACTAACATTAACTTTTCAACAAAAACGTTTCCACACCAAACTCAATTCAGAAATCTAGTGGTTTAACGCTTCTTCTCATAGCATCTGTTCTTCCTAATCTGTAGAACGTGACCTCTGTGTTTTTCTACATCTAGAGGAGCCACTTCAGCTCAGCTCGCATCTGATCAGACATTTGCTGTAATTATTTTCCCAATTTGGACAAACTACACACATAAATCGCAGGAAAATGAAACTGGCATTATTTTACATTGTATTTTGATCATGTCTTACCTATAATAAAGTCAGATTATAGTTATTCTCACCACACAGTTCGGTTGCAGAGGTAGAGAGTTGGTACTGTTAAACTACTATTCAACATTTCAGTAGGAGTACGGAGTTAGGTTAAACATTTTGAAAGAAAGTCAATTTGATGTAAGTATATTGACTTAAAGAGTGGCCACTAAAATTGTACAAGAGCATAAATCGCCTCTTACATCATAATATACATCTACAGATTCTAGAGGAAGTATTAAATTGCGAGGTTTATGAATGAAGTCTGGCGTGACGCAAAGTTATTTATCATTATTTGTATAATTATTACGATTTATCAGCCATACTAATATCCTGCTGTAGTTTTGTACAACTCAAATCCAAGCTGAGTCCAAAAAACTTTACATTACCTTTATAACTATCTTACATCCTGCTGTTCCCTTGTATGAGCACAGACATCACGCCAAACTCCATTCAGAAATACAGTGGTTTAATGCTTCTGCGCTTATCAGTACTGGTACAAACACTGTACTATGTGACTCATATGTTTTTCTAAAGCTGGAGAAGCCAGCTGTCAGTTCAGCGCGCACCTGAGCCGAAAACACCCGTGATATAAAATCTAAATCGCAGATTTAAATAAGCTAGTTTGACGTTGTAAACACAGCGAGTCGTTTACTTGATTCCCTGCTTATTTGAATGGAGTTTGGTGTAAACTGTAACAGTTGTTCTCACCGCACAGCTCGGATGAGGAAGTAGAGAACTCCGATCCCGGTGATGCAGATCAGGACGTACAGGGCCCTCTGGATCATCGAGCTGTCCACGTTGAACCCGTTGAACAGTCCTCGGCTGTCCCCGCCGCTGTGCGTGGAGTTTGGCCGGCTGGAGTTCGTCACCGCGGGTCTGGGCGCCGCGGTGGTGCCGCGGGTGGTTTTCAACACTTCTTCCTCCGCCACGGCCAAAAACACCCAACAGATCGGCACAAGCGCCGCCGAGACAACTCTGTAAAAAGTCATCTTACATCTAGAAACACTCCGCGCGAAGTAGAAGGAACACAAAGAGCGGGAGAGTTTGGACTTTTTAACCGGAACCGGAGCGGACTTTCCCAGAAACACGTCGCGTTAGCTCAACTCCGGCTTTGTTGATGTAAAGTTCACGTCCACCTACTGCTGACGTCACAGAGAGGCTTCTGGGGCAAATTCTACCTCTGTTTGACTTCAACGTTCCTGCCAACCAATCAGCGAAGCCAGGCGCCTGCAAGATCACACGGAGGGTTAAATTACATATGCACCATATAACTAATAAATTCTGTGCTCAGGCGACAACATGGACAAAATACAGTCATCTGTTTGTCTAAAATTAAATATTTTCAGATCAGATTGATGCCGAACTGAAGAGTGGCTCCTCCAGCTTTAGAAAAAACATATTAATCATATTTAGCAAATCATGAAAACCTTCTGATATGAGACTCATCATTAAATTGTGGGATTTATGGATGGAGTTTAGGATGTAGGGCTGTTATGAAGGTAACTTTAGTTTGTCACATATCAAGAAATTAGTATTACTGCGCATGTAAATAACAGCCACAATGTTTTGTTTCTCATGTACACAAAGTTCTATAATTATTTTATAACATCTGCATCTGGTTATTCCATATTTATATATTTTTAAATCTATTTATGTCAACTGGATGTTTGTCTGCGTCCACCACTTTATCACCTCAGCAAATTCCTCATACGTGTAAAATATTACTTGGTAGTAAAACTCTTTCTGCTCCTGATTCTAATGACTGTTTTATATAAAAGTATACAATATATATAATAGTAAATAAATTTTATATTATAATTTAAAATACTTATTTTAAATTGATTTGTTTATTTGTCAAGCAGAGGCAGAGGTAAATATGCTGTTAAGTGTAATTTTTGTGTTTTTGTTAAACCTTTAGGGGTCTCCAGGGACAACTGACCTGTAAGAGCAGCAGAGAGACAGTCAGAAAACACCTTAAAAATACAAATACACATAGATCCAGATATTGATAAAGCATAAATCAGGTCTGACCTGGACAACTTTAGTCTCACCTGTAGGACACTGAGCAGCTGGAGGTTCACTGCTTTGCTCAAAGGCCAACCTGCTCTCTTTGCCTTTAGTGAGATCAATAGATCAATCAGCAGCCGTCCAATCACATCTGACCTTAGGCCGTTCTCATCTGAAACTGATCACACAATCAAGTCCAAGCCGTGTGACTCCTCACCTGCACATTAAATGGCCGTGTTTAAAGTGCTCCATAAATCCTTTTTCATTGATTGATTGTTACATTACAGAGCTGATTTGTCAACAATTTAAACAAAAACCCACTTGTGTTATTTTGTTTTACAGTAAAGCTAAAATATAGATGTGCATTTCCTGGTTCCTACACATCTTGAAGGTTTCACAGGATTGCAGTGAGCAGAGTTTTAGGCTATTTGTGGCTCAAATGTCTCTTCAAGAAATAATGTAAACAGATAATCTCTCTCATTAATGTCAAACATATTTACAAGAACTAACAACTACAGAATGAAGGATTTCATTGACAGAACTCTGTTTCTGCCTCCGCTGCTGCTGCTGTTGTTCCTCCTCTCTGACAGGCAGGAGGTGTTATTGTAATCCAGCCAGCTGAACAGAATTATAAATACAGAAGTGAACGTTTTGTCGCTGAGTATCTGCAGCCTCCATCACAGAGCCTCTGTGTAACCTGACAGGCAAAACTCAGGGACAAAAATAATCTTTGTTGTTTTTAATTGGTTAAACATGTAAACAGGTTAATATTTGATGAGCTCATTACAGTATCACAGGATCAGAAACAAATAAAAGGACTTGGATCCTGGATCAATATGAAATCTCCCATCTGGCTCCTGTCTAGACTTTTCCCTGGAGGTGGAGGTGTGTTTGGGCACCGTCCCCCCTCTGTGGCAGGTCACAGCTGGATCCGGCCTCTGTGGGAACATCTGGACACCTTCACAGGTTCTGACGGTTCCTTTTCTAATCATGTTTGTGTCTTGATGTCGGCGGCGGTTCAGTTTAACCGTCAGCTTTAATGCGGCCTCCCGTGGCTCAGCAGCTGTCTACCTGCCCGAAGCCTTTTAACTGATGAGCACTGAGCACGCTCACATCTGGACGGCTGACATCACTCAGTGATAATGAATCCACTCTCACCTGTCCGTCCTGACAGGTCACTGCTGTCTGGGTCAGATATACGCTGTACAGAGTTTTATTTTTCCGAATCTACAAAGTTTGTTTACAGTAATAATATTAATGTGAAGACGGATTCAGATTCTCATGAGCTTTTGTGAAGATGTTAAAATAATGTGGACTGAGTGGAAACTGGAGGAGAAAGTTTAATATCAGCAGAGCGTTTGTCCACAGGGGGCGCTGTGGCGTCTCCACTCTTAACCTGTATAAAAGGACGTAGCCGCCATGATGTCCCCTGTCGGTTTGTGGACTGTCGCTTTGAAGCCTCCAGTTTGGCATTTTTGCCGTCACCATCTTGTTTTTCTGAAAATGAGGGTGGAGCTAGCTAGCTTGGTTAAAGGTGCATCTGTAATTCAGGTTAGCTGTGATATTAGCTCGGATGCTAATTTTAGCTAGCGACAAACAGGCTTAAAACTAAACGTTCTTACTGAAAAATGAGCAGCCGACTCCTGATGAGCTTTTTCAACAGCGCTGGTTTAATGTACAGAGCAGCGGATACGAGCCGCCTCTATCCTGATTGACAGGTCGCCATGGTAGCAACTTGTCAATCAGCTTGTAGCCCCGCCCTAAAGCCTCCCCTGCTTCCTGTTCTCTGTTCCTCTAAATGGGACCATAATTTAATGCTGTGTTGAAGAAGACTTGAAACTAGCGACTGAGACCATAAACTCATCAGGAAAGTGTTTACTGAGGGAACAAATCAGCTGACAAGTAGACACATTTTCTCAGAGACTTCTTTCTGCAGCCGCTGGAGTCGCCCCCTGCTGGCTGCTAGAGAGGACGCAGGTTTAAGTCGCCCCCTGCTGGCTGCTGGAGAGGACGCAGGTTTAAGTCGCCCCCTGCTGGCCGCTGGAGAGGATGCAGGTTTAAGTCGCCCCCTGCTGGCCGCTGGAGAGGACGCAGGTTTAAGGCGCCCCCTGCTGGCTGCTGGAGAGGACGCAGGTTTAAGTCGCCCCCTGCTGGCCGCTGGAGAGG
>NC_060168.1:35241641-35251076 GCF_021292245.1 Micropterus dolomieu | reverse complement strand
GACCACGTTTAGTTTCTTTAAGTTAAAGAACTTTGGTGTTTCTGCAGTTTGAACTTCGTCCTGATGTTTGTTGTCTGCAGATTATTTGGATCTGAGATGTTTGTGTGAGAATACAGATCAATAAAAAGTTTGCTGCAGTGATTTCTGTTTAATCTCAGAGATTATATTCAAGGTCTGAATTCCTTTAAAGAGAAACCCTCTGAAAGACTCTGCAGCTGCAGCGTCTCGAAAGTCACCAGTTAAACTTTGAGATCCTTCAGAGTATTTCTGTTTTCTGGTACTTTCTACTTTTTATTGCGCTACATTTGTTTAAAGCTTCAGACACTTTTAGACCAGATTAAAGTCCAGCAGCAGAATCTAAATCATCTGAAGCCGCAACATTAAAGTGATTCATTTCATAAATACGCTGCGTAATAAATACTTTCTGTGGCACGAGTGTTTATTTCACCCTAGTTTTTGGGAGCAGGAAACGGAGGTCGTGTCCGTCTCTTCAGACACACCTGTTCAGTACATCCAGCACGGTGCTCTGCTGACCCTGATCTCCCTCAGACCTGCCGCCGGGTCCGCCTGCCTCACTGTTGGAAGGAAGAAGCCTAACTGCTCCTTCACGTTCCTCGCGCCCATAAAATGTCGGTGCAGCCATTTCCTGAGAGTCGCAGTAGGCAGTAAAAGAAACAAAATGATGAAGGCGTTAACTGTTCGTCACAATGTTCACTGCACAAACACCCTGAGGCCACGGGTGAAGAAACGACCTCGACCTCCCCGTCCAAAATAAGAGAAACGGCTGTCAGTATCAGTCAGTACTGCATCAGCTGTTCCTGAGTTCAGCCGTCACAACGTTTACAGAACGTGTTCACATAGAAATATACACTTTATTTATTTCTTCATGAATCACATGTGGACCAATGAAAAAGCTGCTGCAGGATGTTTTCCCACAGTACGGTCTGTCAGGAGGGGGCGTGGCCTGTCACTGTAACGAGCCGATGATGAGCGGGCGTAGAGATGACGACTGATAAACATCTCCAGCCAATCAGACGGCCCCCCAAGAGAGACAACAGCAGCAACAGGTCCCAGAGGAGGGAAGGGGCGTGTTCCAATTAGAGAGGGAGGGGGTTTAGTGTGAGATGCTGCTTCGTCCTCAGTTCCCACCTGTCAGCAGCTCGTTCATCTGATCTGAGGTCTGCCCCCCCTCCGCTGTTCCCAGCAGCCCAACAACCCCCTGCAGAGACTAAGGTGGATAACAGAATTTTAATTGCTTAAAGATGTTGCTGCAGATTACAGACTCTTCTCTTCATCCTCCAGTCTGTCATAATCCTGCACCCCCCACGCAGACTGGGGAGCAGGATGCAGTCCTGTTCTATCGCTCCAAGCTACATCATCATTTAGTGGTTCATGTGTCTGAACCTGATCCAGGGACTGCACTATCTGGGTTTTCTCTTTCCTACTAAACCAAAGTGTCTGCGTGCAGAGTGTTATCATGTAGGCAAGCCTTCGCCGACTGATGCGGCGTGGACTCGACGTGCACGTATAAACCGACCTTTGTGAACCAGAAAACAAAAGGTGGGGAAAACGCTGATCTCTCCTCGCGGTGCAGACCTCAGATCAGATAAACCAGACGGAGGTGGGAACTGATGATGAAGCAGCATCACACAGTAAAACACCCTTCCCTCCTCTGGGACCTGTTGCTGCTGTTGTCGTCTCTCTCGGGGCCGTCTGATTGGCTGGAGATGTTTATCAGTCGTTATCTCCACGCCCACTCATCATTGGCTTGTTACTGTGACAGGCCACGCCCCCTTCTGACCTCGTAACCCTCCTGTCAGTGTCCATGTGTGATGGCTGTGATCCTGACAGACCGTACTGTGGGAAAACAGCCAGCCGACTCTCACACAGGAGACTGGCGGCGGTCACATGGCAGCAAAAATATATTGGTGTGCAGAAACAGATCAGTAAACAAAATGAGAGTGATTTTATTTACACAGGTGCATCTCAGAAAGTTCTTTTTTTCTGTAATTTAATAAAAAAATGAATCTTTCATATTTTCTAGATTCATTAAACATAAAGTGAAATATTTTTTATCCAAACTCCACCTCTCAAAATATTCGCATGGAGACTGTATCAAAGAGACGTGGACTTCCTGTAAAGGTCGGGTTCTACATCGGGTCGGCGAGGAGACGATCAGCCTGCTGAGCTGCTATGAAGCCCGCAGGTTCTTTGCCAGAGACCTTCAGCTCGTCCGGGGTCTCTCAGAGTCTCTGAGGGGTTCAGGTCAGGTGAGCTGGCCGACCAATCACAGTAACGCCACGGTCAGCAGACCGGTTCCTAGTGGTTCTGGTCCTGCTGGAACAGGAAACCAGCGTCTCCGTAAAGCTCGTCAGCAGATGGAGTCTCTAAAGGCTCCTGGAAGTGAGCCCAGTGGACCAGAACCAGCAGAGGACAAGGCCGCCCTTAGATCATTGCAGACTGTGGAAACTTCACTTTGGACTTCAAGCTACTTGGATTCTGGTCCTCTCCAGACTCTGGGACCTGGATTTCATCCGAAAACAGGACTCTGCACCGGCTCTGGTTCTCCTTAGCCCAGCTAAGACTCTTCTGACTCTGTCTCTGGTTCAGAACTGGCTGACGCCAGGACCGTGAACCTTGCAGCTCATTTCCTGGGCCCGTCTGAGCCTGGTGGATCTCGATGACTCCAGTCTCAGTCCACTCCTTTTGAAGCCACCCCCCCAAGTTCTGGAACCAGCTTTCCAGACCTCTGCAGGCTGCGGCCGTCCCTGCTGCTTCCTGAATCTGCTTTGATCCAGCTCTCTGTGGACCGGGTCAAAGACTTCTGGAGAGCTGAACCAGACTCTTTATTCTAATATTTTGAGATCTGGACTTTCCGTGAGCTCCGATCATCAAGATTAAAACAGAAGAAAAATTTCACTTAAAGTTTCACTTTTAAAATTAACTGACGGGGAAATTAGATTTTTCCGACGACGTTCTAATTTTCTGAGACGCACCTGTATAAATTTGACCTGATGAAGGTGTGACTGGGCCCCACGCAGCTCTTTATGATTCATCCGCTGTGGAAGTAAACTGCCGCCACCTGCTGGCCAACTCACGGCATCACACCTGATTACATCACGTGATGAAGCAGCGTCAGGTGAACTGGATTGTGGGATATCGATCCTCTCTGATGAAGCATCAAAACAGCGTCGGCTGCTACAGAACACAAACTCCTGACTGTAACGCTGAATTTTAATCCACATTCACACCAGAACCCGTCTGCGGACAAACTGACCCGCGTCCTCGGTGCCGGAAAACACCGAGTGCAGGTGCATGAAAACATTTCATGTAGGGAAGGTTGAGAGTCCATCAATATAAATTCTACTTTTATTAAAGTACAGCAAATATACTTACTAAGTATCAAAAAGTACTGGTTTAGTCCAGTGGTTCCCAACCTAGGGGTCGGGCCCCTCCGAAAGGTCAGCAGATAAATCCGAGGGGTCGTGAGGTGATTAAAGAGGACAGAAGAAGAAGAAGTTCTGATTCACACGTTTAAAATCTTTCTTATTGATCTTTTGGGGCGTCGAACAGAAATCAGAGCACTTTATTGTTGAAAAGCTGAAAGTCATCAGGTTGGAACAGTGCTCTTCCTGTCGGGGACCCTGGGGACGCAAGACTTTCTGAAAACGGCTGATTTTGTCCATGTCACTTTTTTCAAAGCGTAATTTGTGAAAAATGTTCTGAAAACATCCTGCGACCAGAAACGCTAACAAAAGAAAACGTTTTCAGGAAGGTTTCTCTGCACAATAAGAAAAACACGCAGTTTAAATATGCAAGAAACAAACAAACGAGCTGCTGACTCTAAAATGACCAAAAAAACGCCGTTTCTTCTTTTCCGTTCTCTCTCTGTGAACGTGACCAACAGCTGAGGCGGTTTTGTGACGTAAACAGTTTGCAGCGTGGAAACGACGAGTTTAACACCTACAGATGAGCTGGATTTATTATCTTCAGCCAACAGTGTTAAAGTTACTCTGGTTGTTTCTCTGTTTTATTTCTCTGGGCCGACTGACGCGATGCTGCAGGTGTGGATGTGACGGATGATGTTATTTGTGCATGTGAGTATTTTCATATTGTCTGTAGCCGCCCACGTTACGCCCTTTTGATGCGACGTTATGCAATATTTTCCTGCCTGATGCAGAAAAAACCTGTTTTCTTCAAAATGTCAAGAAGACAGAACTTTTTATTAAAATGTTGTTTTTGATTTGGAGCTCACATGTGATATTTCTTAAAATCACACAGGCTGAAGACAGTTTTACCATCTGAGCCACTCAGCACAAAGTGACGCGGCTACTTTTATAACCTGCGTTTTTATTCTCCTTTGTTTAAAAAAAAGAAAATCTGTCTACATGAAAACACGCTATCAAACGCTGTGAAGAGCACGCCAAACCACCAGGCGGCGATATGACTAACTGTGAAGCGCCTATCAAAATCGTGCACAAAGCAGGCAGGGGCCACATTCTGACATCAAACCCAGCAGATAACGGCGCACTCTGACGTCACAAGGCAAAAACTTTCACTGTCTGGTTTTTATGTGGTGCCTTTTTCGTTCAGCAGTACAAATCATGTTGTAATTTGTCTAAATTTGGACAATTACTAGTTCCATTTGTTTGTTTTTTGATGTAAGGTTAATTGTTATTAATTATGGTTACAATGAGATTGGCTTATACGTTGTTTAATTTACATTTTGAAAGCTTTGTTTTAAGAGGTACTGTGGGATTTTGCCACGTCCCCAGTGTTGATCCTTCAACTTAGATCTAAAAAATTACTTATAACAACATATGTCTGCTTAAATATTTAATTATCATTTACTTTTAGGTTTCCTGTTTGTCCCCTGGTCACTGTCCACCTGGTTGAGTGTCGTTAACTGGCCCTTTAAGTGGAAACCTTTTTTTTTGTTCCTGACATCACTCTCGTGAGGTGACCTGGTGACATCACACCAGTGGAGAGACTTTTAGCCGTGTGGTTTTCCAGATTAAGTCAGTTTAATGTGTTTGACCGTAACGTGTCCAGCCTGTTAGGCCGAAGTTTTGAGGAGATCAATCAAATTAAATAAAATTGTGAAAAATGACAGATTCCTCATCTAGTATTGAAGGTTATCCATCATGCTCACACAGGCAGCTAACGTTAGCTCGAAATGTGTTTATAGTATCTACTGGTGATTTGTCCACCCTGTTGTGTTTTTCCTTCATAGTTTATTGAAATGACCAAATATTAAGTGTATATTTGTGTTTACATAAAGATATGGAGGGACTGACTACACAGGAAAGGGACGTAAAAGAGAGTAATTCTAATCATTATTCACTTTTCTTGAGAAAAAAAGTGGAAAAATTGGCCCCCCCCCTGTTCATTATGTGCGCTTGTTTTACTCACTATGGACCTTTAAAAAAACAAATGTCCAATAAGAGTGAGGGACATATGATTTCTGTAAAAATGTCATTTTAGTAGCATCATACAGGGACGACATTTCCCGCATGTCTTGTTAATATATGTATATTTAGTTCAATAAAGGAGCTAAATGTTTTTCATAAAGTTAGATATATAATAGAACTTTAAAATACAGTTAAATCAGATATTTATTCATCCCAAGTTATGAAGTCCAAACGGTACGCTATAAAAACGGACGACAACACTGTGACCGGCGTTTCTTCAAATCCTCCCCTGGCAGGAGTTTAAAAATCGTTTTTTAAGGTTTCGGCGACCTGATGACTGCGTCTGTGTGGACGAACGGCCGGACGGCGTAGAAGAAGTCCCGGTTTTCGTGAAACGGCTGTTTCCTGAAGGTAAATGTACTGAGCTTCTTTCCACCTCTGGTGTTATGTAGAGAAGCTGAAGTTCAACTCCAACCTTTTGGTAAATCAGACAAAGGAAACATGGAGGTCGTAGAAACTCCTCAGGTTTATTGGCCCCCCGCTCGGCAGCGACGGAGCTTCAAGCCGAACATCAAGTAATAAAAATACAATAAAACAGAAACAGAAGAAACTCATTCACACTTTGACCCCGTTCACACCGACAGGCTCTGGATCATCTCTGTGTCAGCAAGTCTGCTGCTGAGCCCAGTGCATGCTGGGATGTAAACGGGGCCTCTGAGCTGAAGGAAGTGGCGTCGAGCTTCAGGTTCGATCCCTGCTGATCGCTTTCTGAGTCATCCATCAGTTTAAAGACCGACTTCATTCAGCGTCTCGTCACGTCTGCTGCGGCGAGAACCGGCTGACAGGTGCGGGAACAAAAAAGGGCGTCGGCCTGCAGAGCAACACGTGCAGCGCTTATTCAACGACGATGAGTAATGATTGGTCGTTACAGACTCGACCCCGTCACACAGCTGCTCTTCCCGCTCTCCTTATTTTGTTCAATAAATCCTGATCACTTCTTTAAAACAGCGACACGAGCGCGGCGACGCGACGAGGCCTCGGCGGTCAGTTTCCTGATGTGATGAAACACGTCTCTGCTGTGACGTCACAGGGAGCGCTAACAGCAGCTCAGAGCGGCGCTGGACAAACTACGTTTTTCAAAATAAACTTGAGCTTTTTGCACGTCAGAGGAACAAAAACCTGACCTTCAGTAATGAGAACTTTTACCTCAGTTAAACACGGCGGGACCGAAAAGACAGAAGAGAGCGAGCGAATGCTCGAAATGTCAGAAGACAGTTTTGGCCGCCGCCGCCACCGCCACAGGGTTTAGACGTCAAATAAAATACAACTGTATACTTTATAGGCAGAAAACATTTAAATCTATCATCTAGAAATCATTGAAAGAGTCTCTAACTAAAAATTCTAACAACTTTCAAGTGAGTTCAGTTAGTTTACGAGTTTAGTTCGAGAGCTCATCTCTGTCGCGGCAGCTTATTATTGGTCAACGGGGCAAAGTCAAGTTAACTCGAAGTGGAAAATGTGCAGCAATTTTTAGTTTTGTCCTCGCGAGTGAGTTCAACATGCAGCTGTTTAAAACTTGCGGAACGCCCACAATTTACATAACTTACATAAAAATCTTTTGTTTCACACGGGACACGAACCCCGGTCTCCTGGTTCAAAGTCCTTTCTGTTAATAAACCTGCCTTCACCGTCACAAACTGACGCTACAGGGTTTCCCCCACCGCGCTGAACGATGACGCTACAGGGATCCCCAGTGCGTCACAAACTGACGCTACAGGGTTTCCCCCACCGCGCTGAACGATGACGCTACAGGGATCCCCAGTGCGTCACAAACTGACGCCGATGGCTCCGCTGTGTGAGGAGTTTGGGGAGGGAAACGGGTTGGCGAGACGAGGCGCTGAGCTTCTATTACACGCTGGGTGCTTAATTTTCACACCCAGTAAAATCAGGTACCCGTCGTGCAACACATCACTTCCACGAATGTTTCTATAAAAGCGTCTTCCAGCACGAGCAACCAGAAGATGAAGAGTAAGAATTTCTTTGAATACAACGCTAAATATCTGTTTGTCAAACACGACTGGACCTCTGCCGGACTGTGAGGAAGTAGAACGAGAATTTTCACTGTTTTTCATGCGAACGGAGGAAATAAGCACAAGATTAATCAATAATACAGCTCTGAAATAAACACACTCACATTCTCCCGTGTGTCCCTGAACGCAGCATCAAGAAAGCGATTTCTAAACTGCGAAGCCGCATCAGCAAGTTTCGTCTCTGCGAGTTGATTTTCATGAGAACAGACTGAAGGCTGACAGGAAGCGAGTCGATCCAGAAACTGATGGATGAACAAAGAACGTTCGAGGGGCTGAAATGTGACGAAGCAGCAGAGGAAAGTTAAAAACAGCTTCATGAAGCGCGCTAAAAACAGAAAACAGTGGTGAAGCCGCAGAGTCAGTAAACGTCTCAGCTGTTGAAGCAAAGTGTCCAATCATTCATCCTATGACAGCGTGACACGTCAGCATCTCCATGGCGATCTGTTGCCTAGACAGGAAGTTTGTACAGCAGTCATTTTGAATCTGCCCAGGCTCCGCCCCCCTCCCGACCTGGACCACAGTGCTCGCTGTCGCTCGACAGGTCGCCGCCACGCTGACCTCCTGAAAACACAACAACAACACAAGATCAGCTGTTTCTGAACACGTTTCCCAGAATGCATTCTGAAACCCACTGAGACGTCACGGGTTAAACTTGTTGGTATTTTGCTAATTTCTTATTTGATTTATATGACGTTAATAAAAGAATCCCAAACTTTTATACTTTACTTTTTGGTGAAATATTTGAGTATCTACACCAGACTCCATTTAAAAAATAGCCGTTTTGAAAATCTTTTGGGTGATTTTTGGTTTTTCTAATTTGGGCAGTCAGAGGATTTTGGGCAGTGCTGATTGGCCGTAGAGCTTTGACTCACTCTAATATTTGCTCTGTTTTCCAGTAAATTAAATATCATCACCTCACCTGAGAAAATGTCGACTAAACGAAAATAACTGATGAATCATGTCGTGACTGTTGGGTTGCAAAATGATTGCCAATAGAAGAGTAGTTTTAGCAGGTCTCTCTTTCTTTGTCGACGATGCAGCGTTCTGCGTTTGACAATAATAATTAAACTCAAATATCCAACATATAGAAGTAAAATCTCTATGATCCTCCCTAAACGTTGTGGGCTAATGTGTGTGAAAGAGGGAAATAAATAATAATGTGAGTAATAAGATGAGACAAGGTGGTTTAAAGACTGTGTTTGGTCTCAAGTAAAGCTCCAACTCCTGTCCCCAACTTCCTTTTTTCCTTACAGTATTTCTCTGTTGTTTAAACAGATTTCTTGAAATGATGCCTCTTGTTCTCGAACGTCTCACCCAGTTCCCCGAAATGAAGCTCTCGACTCAAAACCACTCAATCTTGCTGAAAAACTAAACTTTGCCCTCAGAAACACAAACCACAACACAGTCTGACACTCTGGTGAGATATATTCAAAACAAAAACTGTTGGTTCTCCCCCTCAGAAACCTTTTCCATGATGAACATGATGAACGCAACAAGAAATAACAAATGTCCACATTTGCACACATTTTTCATTCCTCAGTGAACATTTCAACACACCAACCTGTTCTGTTCTCTTGATATGATCCACCTGTTTTATTCTGAAGTTGTCTGTGTTTAGCTTCCTGTTCTGTTCTCTTGATATGATCCACCTGTTTTATTCTGAAGTTGTCTGTGTTTAGCTTCCTGTTCTGTTCTCTTGATATGATCCACCTGTTTTATTCTGAAGTTGTCTGTGTTTAGCTTCCTGTTCTGTTCTCCTTGATATGATCCACCTGTTTTATTCTGAAGTTGTCTGTGTTTAGCTTCCTGTTCTGTTCTCTTGATATGATCCACCTGTTTTATTCTGAAGTTGTCTGTGTTTAGCTTCCTGTTCTGTTCTCTTGATATGATCCACCTGTTTTATTCTGAAGTTGTCTGTGTTTAGCTTCCTGTTC
>NC_060168.1:35233075-35241541 GCF_021292245.1 Micropterus dolomieu | reverse complement strand
TCTGTTCTCTTGATATGATCCACCTGTTTTATTCTGAAGTTGTCTGTGTTTAGCTTCCTGTTCTGTTCTCCTTGATATGATCCACCTGTTTTATTCTGAAGTTGTCTGTGTTTAGCTTCCTGTTCTGTTCTCTTGATATGATCCACCTGTTTTATTCTGAATTTGTCTGTGTTTAGCTTCCTGTTCTGTTCTCTTGATATGATCCACCTGTTTTATTCTGAAGTTGTCTGTGTTTAGCTTCCTGTTCTGTTCTCTTGATATGATCCACCTGTTTTATTCTGAAGTTGTCTGTGTTTAGCTTCCTGTTCTGTTCTCTTGATATGATCCACCTGTTTGCCTGTGTTCTGTTCAGTCGTTGTTGGATTACTGTGGTTGTTGCGTGAAGCTGTCTTGTTCTGTCTCCGCCTGTGTTTTTTGTTCCGGACTCAGCCGCTCGCTTTGATTTAATAAATCCCTCAACTCTGCCTGCTCAGCTGCTGCTCCTTCATTTAGCTCCTTAACTTGCTCACACACTGCAGCCTCCTAACACCTTCACTCTTCCTCCATCTCTTCCTCCATCTCCTCCTCATCTTACTCTTACCCCATCTCCTCCTCCAACTCCTCCTCTTCCTCCTCATCTTCCTCTTCCTCCCTCCTCCTCTTCCTCCTCATCTTACTCTTCCATCTCCTCCTCCATCTCCTCCTCCATCTCCTCCTCCTTCCTCCTTTGCTTGTGTTGATCAACATATTTTCACCGTATCTTTATTCTTCTGCGACCACCGGGTGGAGCTGCTGCCTCTCTGCTGTGGACGAAGCTGAAACGCGCTCCGTTTCCTTTGTGATAAATCTGCCGATTAAGAAACCAGAGCTGACGGCTGGTTTCACAACGCTGCTCTGTTGCTTCCTGTTTATAACGACTTCCTATCAGATTCAACATTAATCTTTGTTTATCTTGCATTCACAGATAACGTGTTGACAGTCTCTGTGTTTAACACGACTCACTGTCACTTTAGTTTATGCTGATCTGAACAGATTTGATTCAGGAGTTTCTGTCAGCGCTCAGAAGTCGAGCTGCTCCTGAAATAAATCTGGAGCTTCAAGAAGAACTTTTGATCTTTACATGTATTTTTGTCCTGAACGCTCATTTTCACTCTAAATTATTATATTGATCAACAGTCTGCGAGTGAGTCTCTATGTTTCTGTTTGAGCATGTGACAAATAAACCTTTTATTTATTAGTTATTTACTTATTTTTTTGAGAAAATGAACAAGACTCTGCTTCATAAAGTATATAAAGTAGATGCCATGCAAACAGGTTTCTAGTCATGTTCCCTCTCCGTCTCAGGCTTTGAGAGTTAAAACAGAAACTACAGGGTTATTTCAACCGTTACAGTGAATACATGCAGTAAGAGAGAAAATAATAATAATAAATCTGTATATATTGTATTGTGTCCTGTGCAGTTTGTTCACAGACTGGTTTAAGTTTCAGCCTCTGCTCTGTGTGTGTGTTAAAACCCTGAGTTCTGTCAGTTTTAAGACGTTTATGCATTTCACATATTTATTCCTGGGAATCTTGAACTGTGCAGGAAAAACTTATTTCTGTCTGTAATTACGTCCCCGTAAGTTTTAAAACGAGTCAAAAAATCTGCCGGTGCAACTTGTTTTTTATTTAAATCAACTTTAACTGTTTTTTTAAAGCCAAGTTTCAGAAATAAATATTTTCTTTACTGGAGTAAAGATAATCTTAGGAGTCGTTTGAGTCTTGTGGCTTTCATTGTTCACTGCTTCTGATTAAAGACACGTGCGAGTGATTATTAGTGTGTTGCGACAGACGAGCGGCGAGGCGTCGGCGGTACTTACAGGTCATCAGATGCAGAGCGCCGCAGACGAGCAGCGTCAGCGCAGGAATACCAGAGAGGGGCGAGGCGACGGAGGGGAGGTCGTCGTCGGAGTCTTCCTTCGGCTGCATCTGCTGAGGAGCTTCAGCGTCCACATCTTTACACTTCTGACTGTAAAAACACTAACAGTCAGCGCCGCAGCCTCCATCAGGAAATCAATCAATACACTTCAGAGGGACAGAGAAGAGACTGGGGAAGGAATGTTAAATTAGGTGTTTCTTCAATGGAGTTTGGTGAGCTCGGTGTATATAACTGCCGTGTATCAGCTGATGATGATGAAATAATCTCCCAGTTAACTGGTCAAGGTCCTCGGCCCGTACTGGTTTAATGGGAATAGTTCTGTTACCAGTCCTTTAGTCTGAACCCTGGAATCTGAGCCGGAGCTTCAGGTGCTTCAGATATCTTCCCAGGCTGTCATAATAAATAAGAACTGGTTCTTAACTCACCTGCCTGGTAAAATAAATTAAAGAAATTCACTGATGCTGAAAGTTGGATGCTGTCAGCTGATACACTGCAGTTATATCCACCACACTCACCAAACTCCATTGAAGAAACACCTAATTTAACACATTCCTTCTCCAGTCTGTGCAGGTTAGAGGAGGAGGTACTCACAGCTGTTTCTGCAGGTACTGCTTCCTGGACTCACAGCCTTTGGTCTGACTCTGAGCAGCCAACATCTGACTCTCAGCAGCGGCCTTCAGACTGATGCAGGACTCGGTCTCATGGACGATCTGGGTCATGTTCTGCTGGAGGGTCTCGATGAGATCTGAGGATACAGACAGAGTTAGCATGAGGAACAACAACTCTGATTTTACTTCTACTTAAGGTTTTTGTTTTTAACCTGCAGATTTCAGTCCTGGTTTCTGCGGCGTGTATGTTGTAAAGGCTCAGACATACTTTCAGCTGCAGAGCCATTCATGCTATAGAGTTTCAAGCATGCACATCTCCCGATCCACACGGTAATGCACCATAACGCTGTCTGCCAACCAGAGTAGGGTAAAGAAAATACGTCCCAAGCGTTGGCGCTATTTGAATTCTTACAAAGACCTACAAGAATTACATCAGCGTGGGTAACAGAGGATCTCCTTGCAGCGTTCTCTCTTCAAAACAAGCATCTATTTTGTTACCTGGAGCATTTTCAGCTGGCACGATTGGCGGATCAGCGGAACCAGAAAGTATGAATTTGACTTTTAATACTACAGATCCCAGAGTTCAGAATCAGAAGGAGCTTTATTGCCAAGTAGTATTTTACACATATGAGGAATTTGCTTTGGTGATGAGGTGCTACACGCAGACAAACATACAGCTGACATGAATAAATGTAGAAATATATAAATATGGAATAGACAATGCAAGTTATATAAGAATAATAAAAGGGATGGAGAAAAATAATACAACTATTTGCAGAGAAAGAACAACGTCACAGATATTTACATGAGCATTCCTCCGGGTTTGTGTTGCAACGGAAGTACGGGAGTATTATGTACATAAATATACATTATACAATATAAAAATTAACAACAAATATGTGCAATGTGCCAGTTTCAGCTTGTCTGCAAGAAATACAGCAAAAAAACTGCAGCCGAATCCCAAAACGCACGCTGAAGCACGACGACAGAAACATGCGTTCGGTTCATAAAGACGTGAGCTTGAACGTTCCCGTTATAAATCTCAGTGATGTGATTTTAGAACTGAGTTCCTGTTGAACATAAATAGGCCTTAATCATCTGCATATCAACATTTGTGCCTCCAGCCTGCAGAGCTGTCACTGTGAAGAAACAGAGAAGGAGCAGCTGTTTGATAAGCAGCCGTCAGGCTCCATCGATCACGCCCACATGGACCTGATCCAGTCACTGATGTTACACAGACTTTCCAACAGCTTCACAATAAAAAAGATCACAAAGACAAGAAAATAAAACGCTGCCTCCGAATGTAAAGTTGAATAAATCCAAACTGATAAATGCACCTTTGGTAGATCAGTTAAATCCTACAGTACATAAGAAAAATGTTTCACTATTAGTCTCTAATCTGCACCTCATCTCTCTGTAAAACACACGTACGCTGGTCTGAGGTCAGCGTGAGTAAATATCAGCGGTCTGACAGAGCTGAGCTGGTAGTTTAAGCACCGACTATAAACCACATCATCCTGTTTGAGTCCGGTCAGATCTCCGCTGCATGTAGTCTCTTCCTCTCTGCTGCCGGATCTCTAATAAAAGGCAAAACGTGGCTCAAACAGATTTAAAAAGAGAAAGGAGGAGACGACGGTCTGACACGGTGCTGAACTGCGTTTCCTTTGTCTTACACATCCTGCACAGGAGGCGCAGACTCCACCGGGTACAATCATTACAAAATAATAACTTCAAAAAGTCACAAAGAGTATCATAAATCTGAAGGATTAAATCTATTCATTAGGTTCTGGGAGGAAACTACGATACCCATGAGCCTCTGCCACCAGCTCCACGCTTCTTCATTGCAGTTCTAACGTTATTTTTCACCATTCAGGAGTTTTTGTTTTGTTTGTGACTCCAGAAGTTGAACCAACACATAAAAAAAACACTCGGACGAGTCGAAGTTTTTATTTCCAGTCGAACAACTTTGCGGTTAAAAAACAATCTTAATGTGCAGAGGATTCATTAAGGGAGCGTCTACATCTGTTTACAGGCGACCGTGAAGCTTCATCAATCTGCACACTTTGAGTTTCAGTCTAGTTTAGAAGATCATGAGATTATTTTTGCCAAACTCAAGGTGAAGCATGAACTCCCCCCTCCTCAGAATTAAAAACACGTGTTGTGTTCAGGTAACGGGCGTTTTTCTATTGTTAGCAGCCGGATGTGCTGATACTGTTGTCCAACATAGCAACAGTAACTAAGGAGGAGTGGCATCCCATCAGGCCTCGGGAACACTGGTGATCTGAGAAACAGAAGCGAGAGGAGTCTGTATCAGGGTATAAGGCAGCGCTGGGTCTTATCGCAGCGTCACTGCTTCAGGAATGAGCTCGGCTGCCAGCGCTCCTCTTTTCTGTACTTCAGCTTGTTTGTGAGCAGATTCTGGATCAGATTCAGTCTCAGTGAGGTCACTGCCAGAAACTCTGAACCACTGAGAGAGTCCCGCAGTCCGTCCAGACCATGAAGAGTAAAGAACACTCAACTTCAGTTACTCTATCAAATCAGATTGTTAATAATATATTTGATTCGTCTGGCTCCCCGGGGCCTCCAGAATCTAATCCGAGTCCCTGATGCTGCCTACAGAGCGACTCCTGGGTCTGCACCATCTACCTGAACTCCACAATCCAAGCCCACGTTCCTTCTCGGCCGCTGCGCTCCACCAACGAACGCCGCCTGGCTCTGCCATCCCTTCACACAAAGCGACCTCAGTCCCTGTTCTCATAAACGAGCTACCGCACGCCATCAGAGCAGGGACGTCCCTCTCTGACTCCAAGAAGCTCCTGAAAACTCTGCAGAGAACACTTCCTCTTATAACACCTCTGACCTCCGACTGGGGATGAAACAGTTACCTGTTAAACTCGCTGTGAAAGGAGTGCTCTTCTTCTTCTTCTGTCTCTTTACAGTTCTCTTCTATTGACTGACTATTTGTTAACTCTTACTTCTTCCCCTGGGTATTTACTCCATCACTTGTGGATCTCTTACTGTATGTAAATTATAAATCAACAGATGATGAAGTATAATTACAGCTGAAAGTCATTAAGCTCCACCTTCACCAGCTGCAACACTAAAGTGATGAACACATGAATGCATCAATGTTTGTAATATAATAATGATCTTTTGTCAGGATGCAGGACCTTTACCTGTAACAGGGTGTTTCTACTCGGTGGTCCTGAAGTAAAAGGTGTGCGTTCTGCATTAAAGTGGTCGTGCTGCTGTTTGCGTGCAGCAGACGGACGTGTTCACATCAGCGATGTTTATCAGAGCGGGCCGTTAACACAATGCTGCTCTCATATCTACTTCATACAGGAATTCATCGCTTCCCTCCGACTGTTCAGGGCAGGAAGTCGCCTTCATTAAAATATTTATCCACTTCCCATCATGCTCCTGTTCCCGCCCTGCTGCTGCTGCTGTTGCCGGAGAGTATGAGTCAAGGAAAATACCTTTCTTTGTTTTTAACTTAAAACAAAAAAAAGGTACAGTGTTTCAGATTTGGTCACAAATTTAGTTTGAAACATTCAACAAATGACCCAACATGATGAACGGGATGTGAAAAAGCTCTCGTTCCTCCGCTTAGTCTTTAAGGCGAAACAAAACAGGTGAACAGGGTAAAACATTTAACTTGTAAATATCACCATGAAATTTACATTATGACATTTTCTGTAGGACAGGTTTACTGATGTTAAGTTGTGGCTAAATGTTTAAATATGCAAATGAGGGAGTATCTAATAGGTCTGGGAATCACCAGGGACCCCACGATACGATATCATTGAGATTTTAAACATATTGCGATATATATCGGAATTTATTACTTTTTTACAACTTTTAATTGTTTCCCCAAAGGAAAACTCTTTTTCTAGTGGACTGATTTTATTATTATAGTGTCAAAAAAGTTAAAAATCCTCACGTACAATTTATATAATAAAAGATCGATACTTGTCTAATACTTGTTGTTCGTGTATCAATACGGTATTTCCATGGAAAATATCGCGATACTATGCTGTATTGACCCCCCCATCTAATGAAATATGCACTAATTTGCATCTATTTCAAGAACTGAACCCGAACGCTGGATTAAGTCAGGTTCAAGATGATGTTTTATTTTGGTGACACATTAGACTCAAAGGTTTTTAGGGAGGGGGTTTTGGATATCTCTTTGTATTATTTCATAAATCAGAAAATACTGTACATTACAGGCTCATTTCACTTGTTTCTGGGAGCAAAATGTTCTATAATTCAGGGATATATGAACAAACCCCTCTGTGAAAACCTTCAGAATAAAGTCGGGGATAAAACTGTAAGAGCTGCTGGAGATTTCAGGCTCAGAGTGTGAGGAAAACAGTAAATATGTGTATTGTAAATTCATTATTTAAAATCAGTATTTACAGAGAATATCTGATCAAATCACAGGAGGACGTGTAGCGTTAGAAAGCTAACAGAAATCTACAGACGCACAGAGACAAACTGCAGGAAAATAAACTACTAAATGTGGATTTTAGATGTTTTCTTTCCACTTATCTGAAAGAAGCTGAAAGTCTTATTAAAAAACCTTAATCAGGAAAACACAGTCACAGGTGAGCGCCTCCTCTGGACTGGGAGCACCTCCTCATGACAGATATCTGGGATATCTCAGATATCTGATGTGGTTTTTATTGTGACACTAACAGACGTGATCACAGGTGAAACACAGGAAGTAACTGAAGCTAAAAACATGAACGGTGCATTTCAATGTGAACGTTTGTGTGTGGGGGAGATGTATCTTGAAAAATTATCTTGTCAAGCATGTTTTAATATATATATATATAAAAGATAGATCTAACTTTCTTTAGATCTTAAGATATTACAGCTTATACTGAGCTTGATTTAAGGTTTGCATGATATCCGAGCACAGGAACAAGATTACTTCCCTTTGTTTAAGAGTAAGAATATTTCCACAATTTTCTAAATTTAAGATTCTTGTTAAGTGCAAAAACAGCCCTTCTATAAACAAGCCAAATATTCTTAAATATTATTACATTTTTTTATTGTTTTGAGCCAAATGCAGGAAAGCCTAGCTATAAAAATCTAACCACTGAAAGACTGTAATGGACTTTAAACTAGAACAATTAGCAGAAATAAAACATAAATTTAAGCAAGTTGTGCTTTTTACAAGCAAGAAAAACTCCATTTTCAAGAAGACTTTCTCAAAGTAAGTATTTTGATCACTAATTTAAGAAATTGTACCTTAACGTAAGCTTAATAATAAGCAATAATCCAGCCAAGCAAATTTGTCAGAGTTTTTTTGCTCAATTTAAGAAAACTTTATAATAATTAAGAATATTGGGCTTCTTTCTGGAGGGCTGTTTTTGCTGTGGATGTGTTTCTAAATTAAATGTGCGTTCAAACTGAGCCGAGAAGAGCAGCAGCAGGTTGTGAGTTAACGTTTCCAGAGTCAGCTTGTGGCCATGTTGAGTTGTGGTGTGAAGTTCAGCAGGAACTCCTCCCTCCCTCTGAGCTGTAAGCGTTAGCGTAGCACCGTGATCCTGACGTCATCCCAGGGAAACCCACATGCCAAAGTCCTGACATGCTGTTTGTCCTGAAGCCACAGAGAGTCCCTGAACACACCATCAGGCTTCAATGCAGTACTTTTATTGCGGTCCTTCAAAAGACACTTTCTACTGCACTGCATGTTACTGCAGTCCTTCCTGCTTCTGTTTTTTATTCTTCTGTCTTCCTCCTCACAGCCGGTGAAACAGGATCTAAAGTCGCGTCCTGGACGACTGAAGCTGATCCCTGAGAATATTTAGTTTAATCTGAAACTTTTTAAAGGAGACGTTCTTTCTCACAGCACACACTGCCTTTTTCTTTAAGTGACCAATCGTGTGTGTTTATTTACTCTGACTCACAGGTCTTCATGGTAACGGTGGGCGGGGGGGGGGGGGGGGGGCG
>NC_060168.1:35224367-35233055 GCF_021292245.1 Micropterus dolomieu | reverse complement strand
CTAGGGGGAGGTGGGGGGGGGGGGGGGGGGGGAGCTAAGAATACCGCTCGCTGAGAAAGTCTCCTTTCATGGCAGTGATGGAGTTTTTCCTACCTTCCTGCTGGCTGAGCTGTATGGTGAGGTTGGCCTCCGTCAGACGGAGCTGCTCGACGGTCTCCTGCAGGACGCTGATGTTCCCGTTCAGGACGACCTGCAGGGCGAAACAAGCACACGCGTTACTGAGAAACACACTCACACGCTCTCTGCTCTTTACTCGGACATTTGTTTTAACATCAGATCCACACTGTGAGACAGAGACTGCAGGTCTGTGTTTGAGACTCGCACTGTCTCAACAAAGCACAACTAGTCTTCCATGTAAACGAGTACTGATGAGGGACAGTATTCCTGTTGGTACATCATTTACATTTATTCAGTCGCTTTTATCCGAAGCGACTTACAGCTGCTCTACATGTCAGAGGTCGCACGCCTCTGGAGCAACGAGGGGTTAAGTGTCTCGCTAAGGGACACATTGATTGAACCCGGGTCTCTCACACCGAAGGCATGTGTCTTATCCATTGCGCCATCGCCACCCCATCACTCTCTGGAGAAACATGTGTTAGAGAGGAGGACAGAGTTCAGTCTCCTCCACCACTGGGTTTTAATGCACTCCAACTCACCGTGCAGTTGATTTAAGGTTAATGACGATGTCTGTGCTGTGACATTTAAAATGATCGATCAGAGGAGGCGACACGCCGTCCTCACGGGGAAACTCTGCCATTATTATTATTATGATTATTATTTTGAACAAGCTTTATTTTCTGGGCGAGAATGACTCATGTGGATGTCGCGACTCTGTGTGCTGTGTAGGTGAAAGGCAAAGCTCTCGATCTACCAATCGGGTTTTTGTTCCTACCCTCACACACAGTCATGAAGGCAGGGTCATGATCGAAAGAACCAGATCACGGGTACCATCGGCCAAAGTGGGTTTTCTCACGAGACCCCACGGCCAGTGAACCCACGGCTTCACGTTTTGGTCATGACGTCACATAAACAACATTCTTTACCTGGACTCCGTGAGCAGAGACAGGTCTGCGAGTGATCTTCACTTTCTGTCCACTCCTCTCAGGGTTTAGTCCCCGTCCGTCCTCGCGAGTTTGATTTAAAGCATTTTGTCTGTATTATTCAAGCGGCAACCTGACTTAAACCTGCGTCCTCTCTAGCGGCCAGCAGGGGGCGACTTAAACCTGCGTCCTCTCCAGCAGCCAGCAGGGGGCGACTTAAACCTGCGTCCTCTCTAGCAGCCAGCAGGGGGCGACTTAAACCTGCGTCCTCTCTAACAGCCAGCAGGGGGCGCCTTAAACCTGCGTCCTCTCTAGCAGCCAGCAGGGGGCGACTTAAACCTGCGTCCTCTCCAGCAGCCAGCAGGGGGCGACTTAAACCTGCGTCCTCTCTAGCAGCCAGCAGGGGGCGACTCCGCCGGCTGCAGAAAGAAGTCTCTGAGAAAATGTTTCTACTTGTCAGCTGATTTATTCCCTCAGTAAACACTTTCCTGATGAGTTTATAGTCTCAGTCGCTAGTTTGAAGTATTCTTCAACACAGAGTGATGTTCATTTAGTAAATTATGGTCCCATTTAGAGGAACAGAGACCAGGAAGCAGGGGAGGCTTTAGGGCGGGGCTACAAGCGTGGCGACGGGATAGAGGCGACTTGTATCCGCTGCTCTGTGTACATTTAACCAGCACCACTGAAAAAGCTCATCAGGAGTCGGCTGCTCATTTTTCAGTGAGTACGTTTAGTTTGAAGCCTGTTTGTCGCTAGCTAAAATTAGCCTCCCAGCTAATTACAGAAGCACCATGCTAACCAGGCTAGCTAGCTCCACCCTCTCGTCCAAATATGGTCACGTCTGGTTCCGAAAAAAAAAAAGATGGCGACGGCCAAAATGCCAAACTGGAGGCTTCAAAATGGCGGTCCACCAATGGGTGACATCACAGTCGCCACGCCCACTTATTTTACACAGGCTGTGGTATTATTACTATTTAACATCTGCATCAAAACATCCTCAAGGATACCTGGAAGATCTTAAAGGACAGTGAAGTGAGAAGTTTAGTCCCCCCCCTCCCCTTTAATGTGTACAGAGGTAATAATTAATTTTACTAAAATCATTTTTCACTCTTTAACGCACAAAACAACCAAATTCACGCCGTGGCGGGCTGTCTGCTCTCAGAGCTGAGCTGGTGATTGAAAGCAGCGACTCGACGCTGACAGCGGCTTTTAGAAACATTCCTTTCATCGAACGCAGCAGCTATAGTTAGATCAGCTCTTTAAACAGAGTCCTGCACTTAAAGGAGCAGTCCAAACAAATGTCTTCACCCTGAGAGGCTTCTAATACCACTGTGTACTCGCACTGTGCTAATACTACTGCTGCTGCTGAGCTCCACGTGTCCATCAGGAACATGCCGACACTTCCTGCTCAGAGGCTCAGGTGATTGTGCAAACATCATCTTGCACCTGTTCCGTTCGGCAGCTTTGCCTCTGAACTCATTTCAATCTGAATTCAGTTTAAAAGCTGAAACATAAACATGTTTAAATGTTCTGTGTTACTACTACGCTACTGTCATGAGGACAAAGACCTTTTCAAGGACTCCTTGTATCTTCTCCAGGACTCATGATAAATCCTGAACAACATTTAGAATCTTCAATAGCAGCTCTCCAATAATCCCCAAGGACACCTGGAATATCCCTGTATCAAGAATCACTAGAATCCGACCAAGAACCGACGTAAACTCCTCAAGGACATCTAAAACTTCCCAGAAGATTCTTCAGGACCATTAGAACACTATCAAGGACCCTTTCAGCCTCCTCAAAGACATCTAGAACCTCTGCAAGGACTCCTGGAATCTTCTAGAGTCTCTATACATATAGCATCCCAAGGAGTTCTTTGACCTCCTCAAGCCTAAAAATTTTCTCCAGGGCCCCTGGATCCTCATCATCAAGGAGTCCAATGACTAAGAAGAGGTGGAACCACTGGAACAAACTCCACGACCAATAGAAGCTAATCAAGGTACCATTTAACCACTTCAATGACTCCTGTAATTTTCTAAAACAACACCTGGAACATCCTCCAGGACCCAGGCGGAAATCCTTAAAGACTCCTGAAGCATCTATGCGGACCACTAGAAACTTATATAGCACCTCCTGACCATCCTCAAGGATCCCTACAACCCTTTAAAAGCCAAAATGAAATATCTTCAAGGATACCTGGAACATCAAGGACAGTGTGGTGAGATTATTTGTCTTGTTTTGAAAAAAGATCCGTTAGTTTCAAGACTTTAAACAAAGTTAAATTTTCTCGAACAGAGAAACAAGAAAGTTTCTGAAAGTGATTTTACTTCACTGTGCTCGAGTCGGTTTCCTCTGAAGTCTTAACAGTTTTGTTTTCATCTGAAGCCGTTCGTGATTTCAGTCCAACAAACTGTCTGAACACCTGGAGCTGCTCAACAGGAAGCGGCGGTGAGTCTTATTTTCAAGCTCAGCACTTCACTCTCAGTGTTTGCATTCAGTCACTGTGTGCGTGTTCAGAGAAACACAAACCCCGGCTGATCCTTCCTGCTGACTCAGACAGAAACACGCAACACTGAGATCAAAGACTGATGGCTGACGGCACACAGCGTACTATGGGCAGGTACTATGGGCAGGTACTACAGCCAGGTACTACAGCCAGGTACTACAGCCAGGTACTACGGCAGGTACTACAGGCAGGTACTACAGCCAGGTACTACGGGCAGGTACTACGGGCAGGTACTACAGCCAGGTACCAGAGCCGTGCATTTCAGCCCGAGCCTGAGGAGGCTTATTTATTGAGCACTTCTTCACATCTGAAGGTGAAACAGAAGTGATGTGATCATGTTTCTTTGGTTCTGGCTCTGGACAGTCTGGAGTCCACCAATCAATTTTTGGGTCAAGCAAGTAAAAAGGCTGTTGGGTAATCCAGGCGCTTCTTTACGCCCCCGGGGCCAGGCTGAGGGGCCAGTTTTCATGTTATAGCCCAGCACACACAGAGAAAGAGACCGGGCTTCTGGCTGCAGCGTTAGGAGGCGTTTTTCATTTGGGCCGTGTTCTATGGTGAAACCTGCCTGCCTCGTTAATCATTTGATTATGTTATCTCTGTTTTCTGCCTGTTCTGTGTGTTTTTTCTTGTCTGCTCTATCTGTAGTTTCTGTATCGGCCTGCTGGCCTCGTCTGTGCTGGCTGTGGTTTGTCTTTCTGTTGTGTTTTGGGTTTCAGTCTGCCTGTTTGCTGTCTGCTCTGTGTTTCTTGTTTCACTCAGATTTCCCTGTCATAGTCTATCTGTATTATTAGTTTCTAGCCTTCTCTGTGCCTTTAGTGCTGTTCAGTCTGTTTCCTGTGTAGTTTGGTGTTGATCTGTGTTCGCCTTAATCAGGTGTTTGCTTCTTGCTTGGTTTCTGTCTGCTAAGTGTTAATTGTGATCTCTGACTGGTTTGTTGTTCATTCGGTCATGATCATTCTGTGTTAAGCTGCTCTGTTCAGTTATCTCGGTCTGTTCTGTCTAGTTGTGGAGTTGCCCGTCTTTCTCAGTTATTTGGTCGGTCTTGTTCTGTGTTTTGAGTTCCAGATTCTTGCCTTGTGTTTAGTAACCTGTGTTCTGTCTGTTTCCCCCTCTTGATCGCTCTGCCTGCCTGTGTGTCTGGTCCTGGTTCCGGTCCTGGTCCCGGTCCCAGCCCTGCTCCTTACCTGTGGCCTGTACTACGAAGCGGGGTAACTGGCTTATCCAGGTAACTTCAGGAGTTTTTGTGACGTCGGGTGTAACTTCCCGATTAACCCGTACTACGAAAGGTGGACAGGTGTTACCCAAAGTCTGTTGCCAAAAATAGGGAGCCAGGGTCGGGGTTAATAAACCGAGAAAAAAATCCTAGATTAAAGTGTCAAATTTACAAGAAGTAAAATTGGAAATTTCCCTGAAATTAAAGTCACAAAAATCGAGAATCACTCTGGAGTTTCCTTCTGAATACGGCCGATCCACGGTGAAGTCTGAGGTGCAGGATAGCGACTGTGGGCTAAACTCACGAGTATTTCCTCACTGCTGGATCAGATTGTGAAGTCTAATATAACTTTCCACTGCCTGCAGAAGTTTCTCTCATAAATGTGTGACTATAATCTCAGAGAATATTCAGGTTCTTCACTTGTAGATTAATCTTGGAAATTATTTGTGTCTCAGATTATTCCCCCTCTGCGCTGGTTACAGTGGAGCTCGTGTGCAGCTGGACCTTGTTCATGTGGATTTTTGGAGGTTGCCTTTGGATTTAGTTTTGGATCAACTTGTTCATTTGGATTGTTTATTATTTAGGATTTTCTAGACTCAGCCACTCTCAGTAAGTTTGCTCGCTCTTATAGTTGTTTAATAAATATCATTGAACTACCTGTCAGCCTTCATGTGTTTGGGTCCTCAACCTTCCCCACACGTCACCCACCCTGACACCTGCATGTTTTTTTATTATTATTTCTTTTGATTGGACAGCCCGTTGCGAGCAGCAGCGGCCTCATCTTATCCGAAATGCCTTTTTACTGTGGCGGCAATAATAAATGTTTCTGGTCGGCATTTTAAAAAACAAAAATATTAATTTAACAAAAAGCAAAAAATGTTAAACTTAATGAAGAGCCATTAAAACGGCAGCAGTAAAGGCTGTGTTATGAGGAGGCGGGAGGGTCAGCCGGGCTCGGGCCGGGACCAGGACCTGAATGTCTCGGGCCAGGACCTGAATGTCTCGGGCCAGGACCTGGCTATTTATCTACTCACTCACTCACTCACAGGAAGCACCGGCCTCCACGCTGCTTTCTGATGTTTACTAACTCTGTTTAAACGCCGCTGTCACGATGTTGAATGTGACAGAAAAAGAGCAGAAAAGGCAAACTCGTCTTTCGTTTGTATTTTAGCAGGTTTACCTACTAACCTGCATTTACGCCCTAATGTTGGTGTATTACGGGTGTAAGTCAGACACCGACCTGATGGACAACATACCAACACATTCAAGAACATCTGAACGGATAAATAATGAAAGATAAATCTCAGCTGATTCACCTGAAATGTGGCCAATAAAACAGAAAAGACACATCAGCCTCCACTCCCTGAATACATCACACGGCGGCTGCAAATATCACACGTGGTTCAGAGGTTTCGCAGCCGAGAGCTGCTGCAGCTGAACTGAGCTGTGATCACAGCGATCGATCGACAGAAAGTCAGAGATCAGCGCTGCGTCATGTCTGAGGTCAGGTGGGTTCATTCAGGGTTCAGTCAGAGGAATTTATTTTGGATTTATTTATTTTCTGCAGCAGATCACGAGTCTCCACCTGAAGGGGTTAAATGATATCAGGGCGTTTTTCTAACCGCTGAAGACAGGAAGCTGTCAGGAGAAGAAATCTAACTTTGGTATCTTTGGTACTTTCCTGAGCGTCTCCTGAGTTTATGTGAAGGAACTTCCTCACAACAAGTCGAAGCTGCTCCGCTGTGAAACTGACATACTTAGCATGAAGCTAACAGGACGAGGAGTTAGCTGCCTGATAACAGACCTCTCTTTCTTCAGCTGTTTCCTGTTGACGTCAGTCATGTTGATCAAAGAAATCAGCTGTTGGGCTGTCGGGTTTTCAAAAAGTCAAATTCTAACTAACATGCAATTGATGTGAATGCATCATATTTACAGTGCGGGACGGCTGCAGAAAAATGTGCATCCTGCTTGTAGTTCAGTTTCAAACACATCAGGAAAACACCGTCCTCCCGGGAAGATGGCCGTGGGCGTCGACTGAACGCTAAATGCAGATAGAGCGCTGCTTTTGGCTCACGAGCAGGGCGAGCTGAGGAATCCTGCTTTCATAATGCAGAACATTTCTGTTGGAATAAACACTCGTCTCTCTTTGCATTTATTCAAGTCTTCTGCAGAGGGAACTCACTGGGACACATGAACTGTACATGGTGCAGTATTTTCTGTCTTTAACGTGCCGATAAGAGCCGGACAGTACATCTACTCAAGTAGTGTACTTTAATACAGATTAGAGGTACTTGTACTTTACTTGAGTATTTTCTTTTCATGCCACTTTCTCCTTCTGCTCCATCTCAGAGGGAGATGTTGGACTTTTTACTTCACTTCATTTATCTGACAGCTTTTCAAGTCAGATTTTTACACACAAAACACATGAAGGGTTAATAAATGAATAAAACTCCGACAGTTTATAGACGTACAGCTGACAGGATTATTAGTTTGAGATTTAATAGTTCAGCTTCACACACAGCTGCTTTTCCTTAATTAATTCTTTTAATTTATTTGTAATGATGTTTGTTCTGCTGGTTAGATAAAACCTTTATTATGAAGGTGTCACTTTGGGCTCTGAGTAACTGTGACTGCATTTCTGACTATTTTACAGTTTTAACAATCAATCAATTGATTAATGGAGAAACTAATCAGAAAATAATCCTCAGCTGCAGTTTGATACTAAACAGTTAAAATGAGATCAACAACTACAGCAGCAACATCCTGCTTTACATTACTGCAGGAGGAATAATACTAACAGTGTTGTCAATGTCAGCAACACCCTGAGACAGAACCGTACTATCAGTACTTCTTTTGATACTTTTGTACTTTGACTCAAGTAGAAATTTAAATAGAGGACTTGTACTTTTAGTGCAGTAATATTTAGCAAGGGTATTTGTAATGTGACTCAAGTACAGGGTTTGTGTACTTTGTCCACCGCTGGATGTTTTTCCAAGTAACTCTTAATGTACACGCACACTTTGTGTTCGTGCTACTAAAAGTGATGAAGAGTGTCCACAATCCACCGTAATGACGCGAGTTTCCCTTCAAATGTGTCCTGAATACTTTCACAGGACGGGCAGAAAGAAAGAGTCAGCAGGCCGAAGTAAGACTGAGGAGCAGAGAGGGAGGAGTGGAGCAGAGGTGAAGGAGGGAGAGGAGGAATGAGTCAGGAGGAGGAGGGAAAACACTCACTTTTTCCAACCAACAACTCGGAGAATACGAAGCTGGAAATGTTGGAAGCAACTAAAGTGTCCACAGTTTGAACAGCCAGCCTGCCGGGAGGGAAAACTGTTCAAAGTCTTTACAGGAGGGAAAATAAAAAGCAGCCTCTGTTCAGATGGCATGTTGTTATTGAGAATGTTTCTACATCAAGCTGAACTCCTCAGTTTCTCTTCTCGGTTTAGAAGTTTGGTTATTTATTGATCTCTGTGAGTTTCTCGTTTTGCCGCAGACACATGGAAGCTGTTAGTGTTTTGGTGAGGTGGGTGGGGCGTCTCCCGTCTGAGTTCTGGCAGTCGCACTGAAAAAGAGGCTATTTCCAGTATCAGTCTGGTACCGAGCTGAACGGGAGACACTCGGTCTCATCGTCTTCACGCATCAGTACCAGTATCTGCTGATCCTGTGTCACTCTGCTGCATTAAGCCGTTTCTGCACGAGCGTCTGAGTGACCAGGCTGCCTTAAACGTTTCGGTTAAATAAAATCAATAGTTAAGCTGGTAGAGCAGAACCTCCGGGTCTGAAAGTAAAGCTCCTTAAACCTGCGTTCTCTCCAGCAGCTGCAGAAAGAATATGTTTCTGCTTGTCAGCTGATTTATTCCCTCAGTAAACACTTTCCTGATGAGTTTATGGTCTCAGTCGCTAGTTTCAAGTCTTCTTCAACACAGCAT